>NC_045434.1:36995748-37099771 GCF_002776525.5 Piliocolobus tephrosceles
AAAAAAAAAAAAAAAAAAAAAAAAAAAAAAAAAAAAAAAAAAAAATCGTACTTTAAATCCTGGATGACAGAGATATTTGGAAACCATTACCTTGTCATATTCATTGATTCTGAATGCAAATTTTTTCATGTTAACATCTCCTATGAATCTTATAATCTGCAGCATCTTACAATTAAACGATGGCATATTTTTCTTAATAGTATTTAAACAACGGTATGCAGGAGTCAAGGGGGTAATAAGGTAGGTTCAAAATACACAGGTACCCAATGGACTAGTGAATGACCAAAGGAATTCGTGTAAGTTGACCCTTAAACAACATGGAGGGTGGAGGGCACCGACCCACCGCATCGTCAAAAATCTGCATGTAACTCGACTCCCCAAAAACTTAACTACAAGTAGCCTACTGTTGACCTGAAGCTTTATCGATAACGTAAACAGTTGATTAAATTTTGTATTTGTGTTATATAGTATATTCTTACAATAAAGTAAGCTAGAGAAAAGAAAATGTTACTAAGAAAATCATAAGGAAAATATATATTCATTAAGTGGAAGTAGATCATCATAAAGGTCTTCACCTTGTTGTCTTCACAGGCTGAAGAGGGGTTGGTCTTGCTGTCTCAGCACTGGCAGAGGCAGAAGAGGTGGCAGGTGAGGCAGGCACACTCAGTGTAGCTTTGTGAAAACACACCATAATTTCTGCCTGACTTTCTAGTTTGTTTCTCTTAAAGTTTTTATACAGTACCAATCCTTCTTCCACCATTTGCTTAAGTTTGGGTGCCCATATAAGGGTTCATGTGGTGAAAGTCAAAAGCAGTCTTAATCAGAACGCTTCTGCAAGATTGTCTAATGTCAATCTGTTTCGGGCACTGTTTATTCTACATCTTGTTTCTCATCATATCTATCTGGTTTGGAAGCACTCATTTCCATCAAGTCATCTTCTGTTAACTCCTCTAGTGTGGTGTCTATTATCTTTTGAATTTCTTCAAGATCTATATCTTAAAACCAACTCTGCCCTTGCCCTGCCACACATTTTTGCCATACTCACAATCTTTCATGATTTCCTTGATTGGCTCTGTTGTAAATCCTGTGAAGTCATATATAACATGTAAACAGTTTTCTCCAGCAGAAATTTATTTCTTCAGGCATGATGGTTTTCACTGCCCTTTCTATAATGACAGCATTTCCAGTGGATCCTTCCCGACCTTCATGATGTTCTATCAGGGTTCTCTTTCGTGGTGTTGACAATCCTTTCCATAGACTACCGTGTGTATTGAGCCTTAAAGGTCCTTATAACCCCCGATCTAGAGGCTGAATTAGAGATGTTGTGTTTGGGAGCCAGTAGATTGCAGTAGATGCCTTCAGTGTTGAACTCATGAGTTTCTGATTGGCTGGAGAATTGTCCAATATTAAAAGAACTTTAAAAGGTGGTCTCTTACTAGAAAGGTACTTCCTGACTTCAGGGAAAAAGAATCAATGGAACCAATCCAGAAAAAAGGGTTCTCATTGTCATTGTCCGGGTCTTCTTATTGTACAACCAAAAGACCAGAAGATGGTGTTTACCTTTCCCTTCAAGGCACAGGGGTTAGCAGCTTTAAAGGTAAGTGTAGTGTTGATCATAAACCTGCCTGAATTTGCAGAAAACAGAGTTAGCCTATCCCTTCCTGCCTTAAATCCTGGTGCTTTCTTCTCTTCCTTACTAATAAATGTCCTTTGTGGCATTTTTTCTTCCCCCAGAATAGGGCATTTCTGTCTACATTAAAAACCTGTTCATGCAAATAAATATCCTTTCCCCTCAATGATTTTTTTTTTTTCAAGTTCAGGGTACATGTACAGGATGTGCAGGTTTGCTACATAGGTAAATAGGTGCCATGGTGGTTTGCTGCACAGATTGTCCCAGCACCTAGGTATTAAGCCCAGCACCCATCAGCTAGCTGTTCTACCTGATGCTCTCCCTCCTCCCGTCTCCCAAGAGGCTTAGTGTGGGTTGTTCCCCTCCATGTGTCCACGTGTTCTTATCATTCAGCTCCCACTTATAAATGAGAACATGTGGTGTTTGGTTTTCTCTTCCTGTGTTAGTTTACTAAGGATAATGGCTTCCAACTCCATCCACGTCCCTGCAAAGGACGTGATCTTGATCCTTTTTATGGCTGCATAGTATTCTACATTTTCTTTATCCAGTCTATCATTGATGGGTATTTAGGTTGATCCCATGTCTTTGCTTTCTGAATAGTGCTGCAGTGAACATATGCACACATGTAACTTTATAACAGAATGATTTATATTCCTTTGGGTATATACCCAGTAAAGGGATTGCTGAGTCAAATGGTATTTCTGCCTCTAGGTCTTGGAGGAATCCCCACACTGTCCTCCACAATGGTTGAACCAATTTGCACTCCCACCAACAATGTATAGTGTTCCTTTTTCTCCACAATCTCACCAGAATCGGTTGCTTTTAACAACAGCCATTCTGACTGTTACTAAAAGACAGGTATGAGATGGCATCTCATTGTGGTTTTGATTTGCATTTCTCCAGCGATCAGTGATGTTGAGCTTTTTTTCATGTTTTTTGACTGCATGTACATCTTCTTTTGAAAAGTGTCTGTTCATGTCTTTTGCCCACTTTTTAATGTTTTTTTCCTTGTAAATTTGCTTAATTGTTGCCTCTTGGTGAGAGGAAGCTGTTTCTCCTATTATCTTGACCTTTCTAAAGTCAAACCTCCTTCTAAACTTATCAAATCATCCTTTGCTGGCATTATATTTTCCAGGTATAGATCCTCCACCTTCCTTTTGCTTTAAGTTGTCACAGAATGACTTTTCTTTTTCTCAAGTCATAGTAGAGTCTATAAGTCTGCCTTTCCTATAGCAAAACTACACCTACATAAAAGCTGAACTTACAATATGAGGTCAAAAGATATTGCACAAAAAGTGCAAGGTTCTTGTACTTGCCAGTGTAGCTGCAGTGATGGTTCACAAATTCCCTTTTCTTTCCCTTTTTTTTGAGATGGAATCTCGTTCTTTCACCCAGGCTGCAGTACAGTGGCATGATCTCAGCTCACTGCAACCTCCACCTCCCGGGTTCAAGCAATTGTCCTGTCTCTGCTTTCTGAGCAGCTAGGATTACTGATGCACACCACCACTCATGGTTAATTTTTGTATTTTTTGAAGAGATGGGGTTTCACCATGTTGGCCATGTTGGTCTCGAACTCCTGACCTCAGGTGATCCACCTATCTTGGCCTTCCAAGGTGTTCCCAAGGCCAGCCTGTGAGCCACCACACCCGGCCTATCCCTTTTCTTTTTTACAGAAGTCCTTAATGCTGAATTAATTTATCTTGAAATAGCAGACAACCACAGCTGCAGACCTCAATCTACAATACATATCAAGCAATTCAGCTTTTTCTTATAATGTCATGACTTTTCTCTGCTTTTTGGGAGTACTTCCAGCATCACTAGTGGTACTTCATATGGGTCTCATGGTGTCATTCAAGGTTTACAGTATAGTGCTACACACAATGATAAAATACTCAAAAACCGCAAGAGATCACTTTTTACTGTTATGCCCAGTTTACTGGAGAGACGAACTGCTCACTTGGAGATGATGAGCGTCTTGGCATTTTAAGTGGCTACTAGCAACACCTGAGTTCACCACAATAGCCACAGGAGGTAGCAACAAAATTACTGCAGTAGTACGGTATGTACTACAGTTAATTTCATGTAGTTATGATTTAATACTGCATCTTTGCTTTTTTTACATTTTTCTGGATTGAGAATTGCACCAGATATGGTCTGCTAGTGTTTATGTGCCTACATTGTGACTAACTTTTTATAACAGATTTGAATACATTTTATGGTAGTAAATGAAAAAATGGACTAGTATTTACACATATTTTACGCCTTCATGCCATATCTTTTTCTTAATTTTTTTGGATATTTTAGGCTACGTAGTTCATCTGCAAGTGTTTTCAAATTGTTGCAAATTTCCAAAAAAGTTTCCAATATATTTATTGAAAAATATCAATGTGCATTTTCATTGATAATCAAGTGGAAAAATATTAAGTGGACCTATGCAGTCACAACCCGTGTTTGTCAAGCAGAAATTATATTTTGAATCACAATTCCTGCACTCACAGTGCCGTATCTGCAACTGGTTTCAGGTAGTTATAGAAACAAACCAGTTAGTTTTCCCCCTTCCTGTTACATGATAATGGCAACATCTTCTTCTACTACATAACTATTTTCAGACTGAATTATATTAATATATGCAAGGTACTTAGTTCTAGGTCTAGAAAGCCTTCAAATTGAAACTTCCATTTGTTACACTATTTATGTTGATGAGGGTCCCTTCAAATAAAACTACATATATTTTTATGTATTTTTCTCACAATCTTTCAATAAAGTATTGACAAAGAAAAAATCAATGACCCAGATATTTCTTACAGATAATTAGTTATACTGGAGAAGTTACTTAACCATAATTTATAAAGATACCATTTACTAAAAATGTATTTTTACCCCTTAAAAGCTGCTTAACCTTAAACAAAGTTGATTGAAAATTTCTGATACTTTAAATGCCAATAATATAAAATGTAGTTGAGTTCTAATCAATCTCTGGAAAATCAGTTGCCATATCAGAAAAAGCACAGATATGCTTTCCTAAAAGTCTCTACAGAGCTGAATTACATTCTCAACCATTAAGGTAAGTCTAAAATCAATAAGATAATTGATCCAAAGGAAATATCACCATTAGTACACTGATAAATGAAAGACCAAAGTCTCGAATTTTACCAGTAAAGTACATTTTTAAAAGCATTAAATGGAAAAGAAATTTTATTTAAAAAAATTTAACTGAAGATACTCACCACAGTAAATACTAACAACCATCAGACTCAATTTCATTAATTAGAGATTATAATGATTCCTCAAACATTTCCAGAGCCAGCATAGCACAGTAATTAAGAGCAGAGTTACTAACTATGTGACCCTGGGCAAGTAAGCTACTTTCTCTGAATTTCAGTTTCCTTATTTGTAAAACAAGAATATTAACAGCATTGATATTTAATAGGGTCATCCTAAGACTAAGAGAATACATATGATATAGTATGGTTACTATACTAGCATATAAGAAACAGTCAATAAATGTTAACTGTCATTATTATTATGTTAAGAATTTAGCATATGTTGTAAGCTGGGGGTCATTCCTCATACCCTACATAAGTGTCAATGAATCTAATAAATATTAATTAGAACTTCAAGGAAAAATAACCCAATGTGTTTGGAACAGAGTGAACAAGGGGGTGAGCGGAAAACTGGCATTAGATGAGATGGTAAGGGGCCCTGTTCATATTATTTGTAATACATATTCTGCTTCTCATTACTGTAATGAATACAGTATACCCATAACCTCTATATATCTTTATATATGCACACATACATACACACAACAAATTTTGTAAACAAGCATTTCATAGGTATCACATACAGATAAGGATATGAGAAGAAGAGAAGGAAAAACTAGATGGGGTAGACAGGAAAGACAGAGCAAAATGGGAAGGAGGACGAGGAGAAGAAAAAAGAAGAAAACAGAGAGGTACATAAGATGATGGTTTTAGTTGATGAATGACCCTTGGTTCAGAAAGGGCTAGATTTGTGTACATGCTTGGTTGGCATCATGATACTGAGCACACAGGAGGTAAACGAAGCACGCTAGAAAAGGGTGAATATGAGAGCCAGGAGACTCTTACAACAGTTACTGTTTATGTCAAGACCCACATGTCCCAGGGGACCCATTTTCACATAATCTATAATTATCTCTTTGCTTTAATCGCCTTGTCATTCCTGAGGCTCTCATGGGCACTGGAAGAGGAAAAGCTCATTAACTAAACCTTTTCTCCTCTCTCCAGCCACCCATGGCTTTTAATTGCTTGGTGTGTTATTATCTAGGAGTGCAACTGGAATCATTTTCATAAGAAAGGGAGGTAGAGAGGAGGAAGGGAGCCTTAAGTCCCTAAGGTATGCACCAAAGACAAACCTTTGCTTTCTCAATTATTTATGCCAGCTGAGGTTTTACAGGCTGAATAAATCCATAACTCAAGTTCATTCTGAGCAGTCAGATTCTCCAGGGGGAGTTGCCCACTTGCCTATACACACTTGTGTAGTCCTCAAAGAATAACCAGAATGTAACAAGACATATGTCATCCAATTTATCACCTATCACCAAGGTGTTAACACAATGTTGATCACAGGCAACATAGTGAAATAGGGAAATATTACACTACCACCAGCCAAACAGATGGAGGGAAGCCTTTTGGTGCTTAAAGGCAGTGGTATCATTAGGATAGTGGTGTTCCAGAATGTCTTGGCCTGTTAAACGCATAAAAATTCAAATATTCAATTTTTAAAAACACAAATATGTATAACACACACTCTTGAAGCTTAAGAATCTTTAAGTAGATTTGTTAAAAACAGGCTGCAATCTAACAATGTGAAGCTTTGAATAAATAGAATTTTATAACATCTGATTTTAGAAGTAATTTACAACAAAACTATACATGTTACAGCTTTTTCTCCAATCATATCTCTTTCAGGAAAATTTTAGAGTATAATTTATGTGTGACAGGCTTTTATGCTACTTCCAAGCTAGTTCATATTTCACCAAGAATAAAAAATTAAAGCATAAAACAATCACTTTCATTCTAATTTTTATACTTATATTCTTCCATTTATAATCAGGACTAGACAGCAGCCAATGAAAAGATATTTGGGAAATATTTTCAAAATCCATTATTGTTTAAAAATGGAAACTTTATAAGTTAATGATGAAAGCATCTCTTTGAAATTCTACAGGCTTTTGCGTTTGACCACAAGCAGCGACCTCTGGTATTTTCTGCCAAAACACTTCATTTGTCTCACAGAACAACTAATCAATTCCAGAGCCCATCAATCATTTCAGTTGTATACTAGGTCTGGTCTTGCTTAGAGAAGGTCCAGATGGCTGTCTGTGTAAGTGGAATTAATAAAATTCTAATAGATTACATGACATCAAACTACAAAATATAACAGGGAGGACGAAATCTTATTGCAGGGTGGTGTGGGTACTGTTCAATCTTTATTTACTATATTTTTAATTCTTGCCCTAATTTCTCAATTTATGTGCAAACTTCTAGATCAAACCTTTGAAGCATATAACTACCAGAAGCAATTTCTTGTATATGTAGTGAAGAATCATTTTACTCTACAAACCCCTATGCTTATTAACCAGTGCTTTTTCTGCCCATCTGCAGTATAAATGAAAAACACAGCTGATCTCAAAACTAGAGGTTACTCCCTGTTATAAGATTTGTTACTCTCTTGTTTCTATAGTTCTAAAAATATCAGCTCTCCTTCCTTGTTTTCCATTTTCTTTTGCAAAAGCTAACAACTTGTATTTAATTATATAACCAGAATGCCATGTTATTTTAGCTCTTAACATCAGTTACTTGCTCCTCTGTAGGGACTCCCTCTGCTAAGTAACAATACTATTTATAAAAGCTAACGGTTACACAGTAATTTATTTTGCACCAGAACTGTTCCAGGATGTCTGTGTATTGACACAATCAAGTATCAAGTGAGACAAGTACTATAATTATCCCCATTTTACAGGTAAGTAACTTGCCCAAGATCACACAGCTAGTAAGTGGTGGAACTAGCATTTGAATGTCAGCGGTTTGGCTCCATAACTTTTTGTACTTAATTAGAATACCCCTACATCCCCTCAATTATATTACAGAACAATTAACTAGCTTCAGAATGAGAAACTGATGTCAGAACTCTGCGATATTAACACAGAGATCTGAACCTCTGACATTATATTGATACTTTCTATGACAGGGTGGAAAGCAGGAAGCAAGCTCAGAATTGGCCCCTGTGGCCCTTGGCTCAAGAACATTCATCTTAAAACTAAAACAAACTCATAACTCATCATCTATTACACAATACATATTCATCAGAAAAGCTGCCAAAACAATGGAACCCAAACTTAACCAAATGGATTTATTAGATACTGATTTGCCTGATCTTTACAAATGTAAAAAAAAAAAAAAAAAAAAAAAAATCTGGAGTTTATATATTAAAGTATCAAAACAAACCTTTAAAACACGTTATTTTATGTCCTTTTTAAAAAACAACAGTTCCATAGAAAAGAATGTTTGCTTTCATCCAAGTCTTCCATTTGATGCTTCTAAAACTCTAAAACCTACTGTCACTTTCACCTCAGTTAAACATAATTCTGCCAAGAAATTGCAATTAACATCAATTAAAGCACAACTTTCTCTTAGAAAAACAAAACACACCAGATATATTTCACCAAAATACAAGCATAATTTGATTACATAACTTCAACAAATAACCCATTTCATTGTTGCAATTGCATTCTGACATGTAAGAAACTATAGAGACTACATCCGGCTCTTCACTGGAATAATCCAACATTTCAGTATATAAGAATTGTCGGCCGGGTGCGGTGGCTCAAGCCTGTAATCCCAGCACTTTGGGAGGCTGAGACGGGCGGATCACGAGGTCAGGAGATCGAGACCATCCTGGCTAACATGGTGAAACCCCGTCTCTACTAAAAAATGCAAAAAACTAGCCGGGCGAGGTGGCGGGCGCCTGTAGTCCCAGCTACTCGGGAGGCTGAGGCAGGAGAATGGCGTGAACCCGGGAGGCGGAGCTTGCAGTGACCTGAGATCCGCCCACTGCACTCCAGCCTGGGCGACAGAGCAAGACTCCCTCTCAAAAAAAAAAAAAAAGAATTGTCATGCCGGGCACAGCGCCTCACACCTGTAATCCCAGCACTTTGGGAAGCCAAGGCGGACGGATCACGAGGTCAAGGGATCGAGACCATCCTGGCTAACACGGTGAAACCCCGCCTCTACTAAAAATACATAAATTAGCTGGAACTACAGGCGTGATGGTGCGCGCCTGTAGTCCCAGTTACTCAGGAGGCTGACGCTGCAGTAAGCCGAGATCGTACCACTGCACTCCAGCCTAGTGACAGAGCAAGACTCTGTCTCAAAAAAAAAAAAAAAAAGAATTTTCATTATGGCCTAATTTGTTATAATGGAATTCTACTACACTATAAAAAGAACTCTCCCAATACAAGAATATGATTAGTTGCTGTAATTTTTGATCTGCTGTAGTAACAAAATTACTGTGTTTGTAATAAATGGCTTTCAATGGCTTGTTCACATTCATGTTTCTTACTCTTTCTTAACAATATGTTCAGAATATGAAGATTTAGATGATATCATAAGACTGATACTTAATGAAGACTTCATTAAAAAAAGGCCAAGTCTAACCAGTTTTGCCCACAAAAGTTCATATTTCATTCAATTAATAATATTTATTAAACATACTTTCATGAAAATGCCAAAAGTAGTAGGAACTTCACTTTTGAAGCTGCTTCTCAGCTTCAAAAGTGAAGAAGCTGAGAAGCACAAATATTCACAATGTTTTGTGTCATTAACAGGTTCATAATAAATGTGTGTTGAATTAAAATCTCTACAAAAACAAACTATATTATTCTTTGTCATTGTTTATCATGGTCAAAATTCTAAATACTGATTTAAATCTAAGAATCACTTCACTAGCAATTGGGTGGAGGATAAAGGAAGGAAGATTAACCCTTTCAACAAAGTTTAACTCTATCTCAGGATTTCTACTCTCACTACAACTGGAGTACATTGGATTTGCTTCATGTTCTGTAGGGCTGCTGTGATCAGTCATGTCATCAGACATTCGAAAAGACACTGTATTCAGTATGTCATTTTGAAAAATACTAGAGTCTGGGAGCCCTTAAGGAAAACGGCATACAAAATAAAGATCATAATTTACAGATAAGTGATTGACATTGTTAGAAACTTAAGCAGTGATTTTTTTTTTTTTTTTAAAAAGGAAAGTCAAGAAACTATCTCAATTTATTTATCTAACTAGGAAAGAAAAACAGCCTATACATTTTTTATGGTTTAAGGGAAAGAGGTGAATCCGAACCAAACTAGCAGCTCTCAGTTTTACAACAGGGCTCTTAGGCTAACTCTGCAGAAGCAATAGTCACTAAACTTTCAGTTCTTCAACGGAAGCAGCTGTGGCTACCTCCCATGTTCTGAGCACTTTCACTGAAGATCTACTAAGTTTGGGGGACTTCCTCAGAGAGTGAGAATGCAAAGATGGGTAAAATATGATCCTCACTATCAAAAACTAAAAGTTAAAAGTATTTCTAGGTATACAGTTCAGTAGTGTTAAGCATATTCACACTGTTGTGCAACCTCCATAACTTTTTCATCTTGTAAACCTGAAACTCTGTCCCCATTAAATAATTTCCCATTTCCCCTATCCCCTAGCTCCTGGCAACCACCATTTTACTGTCTCTCTGATTTTTGAATACTTTCTGTTTCTGTGAGTTTGACTACTTCAAATACCTCACGTAAGTATAATCGCAAAGTGTTTGTGTCCTTGTGACTTGTTTGTTTCACTTAGCATAATGTCCTCAAGGTTCATACATGTTGCAACAGGTGTCAAAATTTCATTCCTTTTTAAGGCTGAATAATATTCCATTGTATATACCACAATTCGTTTATCCATTCGTCAACAGATGCTTCCATCTATTGGCTACTGTATAGAATGCTCCTATGAACATGGGTGTGCAAATATGTCTTTGAGATTCTGGTTTCTTTTGGATACATACCCAGAAGCAGAACTGGTGGATCATATGGTAATTCTATTTTAACTTTCTGAGGAAATTTCCGTTTTCCACAGTGGCTGTATCATTTTATACTCCAAAATGACTTTTAATATAGAGCAAATTAATTTTAATTAAACAAATTAAAAAAATTAAAATATTTAAAAGAAATAGTAGTATTTTGAGGAAAATTAACACAAAAATCCTTAGCTTTAGACTGAGACACAACATCTTGTCCCACCAACTACTTGTGTGGGGAAAAGTCACTGAATGAGACAGTTGTTATTAGACACTGATGAAAAATAATTATTATCACTTATTCAGACACTTCTCTGGCACTGATTCAGACATTTAATTGATTTTAAAGATTATACACCTAAAAAATTATTTCCTGTCATTTATTGTCCTACTTGCAAATACCACCAAATCAGTTTCATGTTAAGAAGGAATGCTTCACAAATTGAAGATTTCAGGATTAAAAACATATAGGACATACATACACATACATAAGCACATACATACACACACACACACACACACACACACACAGGCATATATATTTCTATTATCAAAGATCAGAAGAGAAATTACCTGATGGTTTCTTCATGATATAGAGAACTAATAACTGGCCCACCAAAACCAGTATTTGCTTCTTTTCCTTTCTTCTCTGGTATCTGTGGAAGGGGGAAAAAAAGCGAAAAAAAGACAAATGGGTTAAAACAGTATGTATTTAAATCAGTTACAAAATGTTATTTTGCTAAGAAAGACTAAGGATTTTACCCTCAACCATCTCTTCAAACCCTAGTAAAAATTTTAAGGTGGAACAGAAAGGCAATAAGATTCTCAGTTCATCACAGGAGTGGAATGGGTACATGCTGGCAATCTAAGGTATTCCAGTACAGCCTTCTGGAGCCACCAAAAAACAATTCTCCTAGCTGACTGTGAGATGATGTTCAATGTGGTACATATGGATGCTCAGGTGAGGAAAAGAAAAACAAATCCCAGACATGAATGTGATCAGCAAAATCATATCTAGATTTATAAAATAAAAGTTCCCAAATAAGAAGCTACATTAAAGTTCAAATTTAATTACAAAAAAAAAGTTTATAGATTTAAAAAAAAAAAAAAGGAAAGAGAAAAGGTAGACGAGGGATAGGAAAGGAGGTTTATATCTCAAATAAAAGAAAAAAGAAGTAGACTACACAGAAATACTTTCCAAACTCAAGGATTCAATAGGTCTTGCCCCTCTATGTTCTCAAAACAAGAGTAAAATTAATTTAGTAATAAGATTCTAATTTACAAGAGTAAAATTAATTTAGTAATAAGATTCTTCTAAAATATGTAATGTGGAAGCAATGAACCTGGATAATACTGTCTGCAAGGATCAAAGTGCAATCTCTGCAAAACCCCATGTATTGACAGCTTTTAGTACAGGACATCCTGCAAAAGTCAAAACTCTGATTCCAGACATAAATACTCCTTTAGAATCAAAATTACATTATGATTTAATTTGACTGCAAAAAGATTAGATTTACTTCAAATAAAATACAGACAATCCCTACACACATTTTTTCAGTACTTAAGAGAAGTACGAGTTTTGTTTTTTTTTTTTTAATTGTTTGTTTCAGTCTGTGGATCACTGGACTGAGGAAAAAGACTCCCCCCTCCCCCGGAGATAGCATATTCTATCTATTCCTAACACTACTGGGGGGACTAAGGCTTCAAAAAACGTTGTAAAATTTTGAGGAGGTTAATCAAGTCAGTTACCAACTTGTAACAGAAACAAAGTTATAAAATCATAGACAACAACTATTAACATGATTAAATGACAAAGTATATAAAGTGTATTAGTATGATGACAGCAAACAAGAAGCACTAGGTAAATGACAGATTTCTCTGTGCTCTGAGGGCCATTTTTAGAGAATAAATGCTATGAAGAATTTCTGGGATAGATAATGTATTTCTTTATACCCAAAAAAAGTAGAGATGATCCCCAACTTACAATGTTTCAATTTATGACATTTTTTACTTTTAATGGATTTATCAGTATTTATCCTCATTATAAGGTGAGGAACGTGTACAAAGGGAGAACTTATTTTACTTAATCCAATTATATTCCAAACACATGCTCCATTGATAGGATAAAACTAAAACATACTTGGTGCTCGAGATAACTACATGAATAAAACTAAAAACGAGAAAACTGGATACCAAAGGAAAAAAAATAGAGATAGAACCAAGTATGAAGTGGCAAGCATAGCTTCTTAAAAAATAATGACCCCTAGAAGGTAACATGGCGGAAAATCTAGGTGATATTGGGTTTGGCAATGACTTTTTACATGCAATATCGAAAGTATAATCCATGACAGGCCAGGTGCAGTGGCTCACACCTATAATCCCTACACTTTGGGAGGCTGAGGCAGGTGGATCTCTTGAGGTCAGGAGTTTAAGACCAGCCTGGCCAACATGGCAAAACACCACCTCGACTAAAAATACAAAAAACTAGCCAGGCATGGTGGTGTGTGCCTGTAGTACCAGCTACCTGGGAGGGTGAAGCACAAGAATTGCTTGCAGAAGTTGGATGCAAAGTTTTAGTGAGCCAAGATCACACCACTGCACTCCAGTCTGGCAATAGAGCAAGATTCTGTCTCAAAAAAATATATACATATAATCTATGAGAGAAAAAAATGATTAGTAGGTCTTTATTAAATTGAATTAAAATTGAAAATTTCTGCTTTGTGAAAAATATTGTTCAGACAATGCAATGACCAGCCATAAACTGAAAAAAAAAAATTGCAAAACACATTATCTAATAAAGGACTGGTATCCAAAATATTCAAAGAATTCTTAAAACTCAACACTAAGAAAATAAGTTACCCAATGAAAAGTGAGTAAAAGATCTAAATAGACAACTTACCAAAGATACAGAGACAGCAAATAAGTGAGTGACAAGATGTTTAAACATCATGTCATTAAAGAAACGCAAATGAAAACAAAAATGAGAAACCACTACACACCTATTGGAACAGCTAAAATCCAATATGTCCTTAAATAGATTAATAAACAAATGATACATCCATAAAATAGGATATTATTCAGCAATACAAAGAATTGAGCTATTCTAGGTTAACTAAGAAAAAAGAAGTCAGGTAACTCAGAAATGAAAGTGGAGATATTACAATTAATGCCACAGAAATACAAAGAATCATAAGAGATAACTATGAACAATTATATGCCAAAAAACTGGATAACCCAGAAGAAACGAATAAATTCCTGGAAACATACAATCTACCATGACTGAATCATGAAGAAATTAAAAATCTGACAGACCTATCACCACGAAAGAGACTGAATCAGTAATTAAAAAAAAAACTTCCCAACAAAAAAAAGCCCAGAACCAGATCACTTCACTGGAGAATTCTATCAAATTTAAAGAATTAACACCAATCCTCTTCAAACTTCAAAATAATTAAAGAAAAGGGAACACTTCTAACTCATTTTATGAGGCCTTATTCTCATATCAAAGCCAAAAATACTACAAGAAAACTAAAACCAATATCCCAGGATATTAATCAAAAAAATCAACTAAATATTAACAAACTGAATTTAACACTGTATTAAAAGGATTATACATCATGATCAAGTGGGATTTATTCCTGGAATGCAAAGATGGTTCAACACAAAAAAATCAATCATATAACACAGCATATTAACACAATGAAGGACAAAACCCACATGATCATCTCAACTGATACAGAAAAAGCATCTGACAAAATTCAACATGTGTTCATGATAAAAACACTAAATAAACTAGGAATAGAATAAAACTACCTCGACACAATAAAGGCCATATATGAAAAGGCCACAGCTACCAACATACTCAGTGGTAAAAAACTAAAAGTTTTCTTTCTAAGATCAGGAAGAAGGCAAGGATATCCATTCTCATTACTTCTTTTCAAGATGGTATCCAATCCAGAGCCATCAGACAAGAAATAAAAGGTATTTGTGGTGTTATGCTGTGTGTGTGTGTGTGTGTACACAGAGAGAAAGAGCGAGAGAGAGAGCACGCACAGAAGAGAATTTTTTTTTTTTTTTTTTTTTTTTGAGACGGAGTCTCGCTCTGTCACCCAGGCAGGAGTGCAGTGGCCGGATCTCAGCTCACTGCAAGCTCCGCCTCCCGGGTTTATGCCATTCTCCTGCCTCAGCCTCCTGAGTAGCTGGGACTACAGGCACCCACCATCACGCCTGGCTAGTTTTTTGTATTTTTAGTAGAGACGGGGTTTCACTGTGTGAGCCAGGATGGGATGGTCTCGATCTCCTGACCTCGTGATCCGCCCGCCTCGGCCTCCCAAAGTGCTGGGATTACAGGCGTGAGCCACCGTGCCAGGCCCGAGCGATTTGTTTTTGTCCATGGTTCCTGGCTTCTAACTCCTATAGCTCTTGTTACAATCTTTCGTTAAATAATTAGGTGTGTCAGGCCTCAAGAGCAAGCCTCAGGAAAGAGAATCTATGGGACTTTCTCCTGCCCTCCTTTTACCTGCCCCAAGTTACACTTTCTGATTGTGGGTCACAATCCCCAGAGAGAGTCCTGCCTTATACCCTAGGGGAAGGAATACTGACATCATGAAACCCAAGAGGAATGGGTGCTGGGAGCTTGGGGATAGAGGAATACATGGAGGTCCCTGGAGGGTGGCATGCCCAGAGAGACGTCATGAAAGCTCCATGTCCCCTCCTCCATGCCTCACCCTACACATCTCCTTGTAATCCAAAAATAAAATTCTAAGCCCTACGACCAACTGGATGAACCCCTCCTCTCAGCTAAGGTTTCTCCAAAGAAACCTGAAAAACTAGTTCAGGCCATGATGGGAAGTCGGGGTCTGGACATGCCTCATTATACTTTCCTCCCTTTGGTATTCAGGAACAACTGACCAGCATTAACATTAAAACAAAGATCTTACAACTGACAAAAAAGACTCTTTGTATCAATAAGATATCAATTCCAACCCGACTCCAGCATAGCATCACATGACAGAAAGCGGGCCCTGATGAAATCAAAATATTTTACCCCAAAATATATTTGACATATTTTGAAAAGGCCCTGCAAAGCCATCTCTTAAAAGGGAAATTTTACATTATATAAAGAATCCTCATTCCTTTCCAGGCCTTTTTCTGATCCTAAAGAGATTAGCTGAGAGATCTGAAGAATCTTTTAAGGATCTGAACAGGAAACAATTGTCATCTATTGCATCTAACAGTGGCCACCTATGAGACTTCATCTATATAGTAAGAACCTTGGTCTCCACAAACCCTTAACTCAGATATTCCTTTCTATTGATTCCAAGCTTTTAGATAATAACTTAACTCTCAACCAACTGCCAATTGGAAAATCTTTGAATCCACCTATGACCTACATATAAGTCCCTGCTTCGAGTTGTCCTGCCTTTCCAGACCAAACAAATGTATACCTCACATGTATTAATAAACCAGGAATAGAATAAAACTACCTCAACAGGCCATAGCTGCCACTGAGCCTGCCACCAATGCCTCTAAGCAGAAGGTGGCTGTGGCACCCACAAATGCCAATCTTGGCAAAACTGAAAGGGATATCCTCACCAAGGTTTATGGATTTGGCTTAATAAAGCTTGATTTGAAAGCAAAATCTGAGAATGAAATGGAATTTACAAGCTCAGCCTCAGCCAACACTGAGACCACCAGTGACGGGCAGTCTAGAAACCAAGTACAGGTGGACTGAGTACGGCCTGACGTTTACGGAGAAATGGAACACCAACAATACACTAGGCACCGAGAGTACCGTGGAGGTTCAGTTTGCACGTGGACTGAAGCTTACCTTCAATTCAGCCTTCTCACCTAACACTGGGGGAAAAAAAATGCTACAATCAACACAGGGTACAAGCGGAAGGAAGCACATTAACCTGGGCATTGCTTAGGCCTTCCATCTGGGTGCTCTGGTGCTAGGTTACGAGGCCTGGCTGGCCGGCTACCAGATGAATTTTTTTTTTTTTTTTTTTTTTTTTTTGAGATGGGAGTCTCACTCTGTCACCCAGGCTGGAGTGCAGTGGCACGATCTCAGCTCACTTCAAGCTCTGCCTCCCGGGTTGACACCGTTCTTCCTGCCTCAGCCTCCCTAGTAACTGGGACTACAGGCACCCACCACCACACTCGGCTAATTTTTTTTTTTTTTTTAAATTTTTAGTAGAGATGCGGTTTCACCATGTTAGACAGGATGGTCTCGATCTCCTGACCTCATGATCCGCCCGCCTCGGCCTCCCAAAGTGCTGGGATTATAGGCGTGAGCCACCACGCACGGCCCAGATGAATTTTGAGACTGCAAAGTCCCAAGTGAATCAGAGCAACTTTGCAGTTGGCTACAAGACTGATGAATTCCAGCTTCACACTAATGTGAACGACGGGACAGTTGGGCAGCTCTGTTTACCAGAAGGTGAACAACAAGTTGGAGACCGCTGTCAATCTCACCTGGACAGCAAGAAACAGTAACATACACTTCAGAATAGCAGCCAAGTATCACACTGACCCTGACACCTGCTTCTCAGCTAAAGTGAATAACGCCAGCCAGACAGGTTTAGGATACACTCAGACCCTAAAGCCAGGTATCAAATTGACACTGTCAGCTCTTCTGGATGGCAAGTACGTCAATGCTGGTGGCCACAAGCTTGGTTTAGGCCTGGAATTTCAAGCATAAATGAATACTGTACAATTGTTTAACTTTAAACATTCTGCAGCATAGCTACCTTCAGAATTTACTGTATCTTTTAATGTTGGATGTCTGGAATCCAAGTATTGCTAAATATGTTAGACCTCCAGGTTAAAGATGATTCAGCTTTAAGATGCTACCCTTTCAGAGGTACAGAAGAAACCCATTTCCAAAAAAGGTCCTTTCAGTGGCAGACTTGGGGGTAACTTGGTGGCCCCTTTGAGATACCAGGTTTCTTTTTTATCTAGAAATGGCTGTAAGTGGAAGCTGATAATATGTAGGTACTTTGTAAATTTTATTGAGTAAATGAAACTGTGATTTCCTGAGAATCAAACCTTGGTTTCCTAACCCTAATTGATGAGAGGCTCACTGCTTGATGGTGTGTACAAACTCACCCGACTGGGATTTTTTTAGACAGATCTCATGACCTGTTCCCAGCCCAGTGCATCATCACCTCTTTTATACCAAAACGTCTGCAGGGTGGTGTGGTCACTGTTTCTTTTGTGCCATTTTGGGGTGGAGAGGGTGGATGTGATAAAGCCAGTAATTCAGGACTTATTCCTTCTTGCGTTGTTTTTTTGCCCTTGCACCAGAGTATGAAATAGCTTCCAGGAGCTCCAGCTATAAGCTTGAAAGTGTCTGTGTGACTGTAATCACATGGTGACAACACTCAGAATCTAAATTGGACTTCTGTTGTATTCTCACCACTCAATTTGTTTTTTAGCAGTTTAATGGGTACATTTTAGAGTCTTCCATTTTGTGTGGAGTTAGATCCTCCCCTTCAAATGCTGTAATTAGTATCACTTAAAAAAACTTGAGTAAAATACTGAAACCTCAAAAACAAAAACAAAAACAAAAACAAAACTACCTCAACATAATGAAGGTCATATTATGGAAAGGCCACATATATGGAAAGGCCACAATCAGTGGTGAAAAACTGAAAGTTTTCCTTCTAAGATCAGGAACAAGGCAAGGATATCTATTCTCATCACTTCTATTCAAGATGGTATCCAGGCCAATATTAATGCCATCATATCTCCCTAAAGGTTATACAGTCAGTCTGTAACCCCATCAACTTGGGTACAAGTTCTCAAGACCTCCTGAGGCTGTGTCATGGGTCATGGTCTTCATATTTGGCTCAGAATAAATCTCTTCAAATACTTTACAGTTTGGCTTTTTTTCCTCAACATCTTCATCTGTATCCTTTGTAACACCCTTTATAATAAACTGGCAAATGTGTTTCCCTGAGTTCTGTGAGTAGCGTTAATTATATGCTACTTCCCCTAGCACAAAACGTAAGATTTTTCTTGAATCTTTACCGTAATGTGATTCTGAGAGGTAAGACCTACCAAAGTGGAAGGCCCTACTAAGACTGTGGAGGGGCTGGGTGTGGTGGCTCGTGCCTGTAATCCCAGCACTTTGTGAGGCCGAGGTGGGCGGATTACGAGGTCAGAAGATTGAGACCATCCTGGCTAACACGGTGAAACCCCATCTCTACTAAAAATACAAAAAAAAAAAAATTAACTGGGTGTAGCGGTGGGCGCTGTAGTCCCAGTTACGCGGGAGGCTGAGGCAGGAGAATGGCGTGAACCGGGAGGCAGAACTTGCAGTGAGCCGAGATCGCGCCACTGCACTCCAGCCTGGGCGACACAGCAAGACTCCATCTCAAGAGAAAACAAAAACAAAAACAAAAAGAAATACTGGGGAGGAGTTTTTGACTCCCTAGTAAACACTCAGCCTCCAGCAATTCATCCATTACCAATGAATTGTTTCTACCAGTTTATGGCCCAAGCATCTTCTGTTATCTTGGTTATGATTCTCTGCATTCACCTGTCTCTCTAGTTTAGGGGATGGCAGTTTGAACTGGTACCTCAAATCTCTGATGGATCTAGAACAGTCTTGGATTTTCAGTTTGGTCAGATTACTGTTACTGTTAAGGACAGGAGTGATAACTTGCATGTTCTTCACATGTTGAGGCTTAAACTGGAAGTTCAGTGATCTTTTAAAGAGATTTAAAAATTTTAGCCGGGCACGGTGGCTCAAGCCTGTAATCCCAGCACTTTGGGAGGCCGAGACGGGCGGATCACGAGGTCAGGAGATCGAGACCATCCTGGCTAACACCGTGAAACCCCCGTCTCTACTAAAAATACAAAAAACTAGCCGGGTGAGGTGGCGGGCGCCTGTAGTCCCAGCTACTCCGGAGGCTGAGGCAGGAGAATGGCGTAAACCTGGGAGGCGGAGCTTGCAGTAAGCTGCGATCTGGCCACTGCACTCCAGCCCGGGCGACAGAGCAAGATTCAATCTCAAAAAAAAAAAAATACATTCACAATGTTGTGCAACCTACTCCATCTAGTTCCACAACATATTTGTCATTCCCTGCAAAAAGCCTTGAACCCACTAAGTAGTCACTCCTCATTCCCCCATCACCCAAACCTTTAGCCTTGAACCCACTAAGCAGTCACTCCCCATTCCCCTCTCCCCCAAAACATTGGCAACCATCGATCTGCTTTCTGTCTCTATGGATTTAACCATTCTGGATATTTCATATAAATTGAATCATACACTATGTAATCTTTTATGTCTGCCCTCTTTCACTTGGTTTAATGTTTTCAAGGCTCATCTATATTTAGCATGTATTGGTTCTTCATTCCTTTTTATGATTAATAGTCTATTTAATGTATATTCCAATACCAAATTTTGCTTATCCACTCATCAGTTAATGGACATTTGGGTTGTTTGCACGTTTGGCTATTGTGAATAGTGCTGCTATGATCATTTGTATACAGGTATTTGAGTACCAAATTACCCAGCAATTCCACTCCTGTATATACCCAAAAAAACTGGTAATTCTATTTTTAACTTTTTGAGGAATCACCAAACTTTCATGGCAGCTGCACCATTGTACAGTCCTAGCAGCAATCTAAGACAGTTTCAATGTCTCTACCTCCCTGCCAAAACTTGTTATTATCTTTTTTTTTTTGTGGACAACCTACTGGGTATGAAGCAGTATTTTGTTGTGGCTTGAAATACCATACTCGACTTTCAAAATCACAATGAAATACCACTCAAAAGACTAACTCAGGTTGTTATACACCATTCTCTTTTGAGAAATGTCTATTTAAGTTCTTTGACAATTTGTTTGTTGGGTTGTCTTTCTGTTGTTGAGTTGTAAGAGTTACATATTTTGAATAGCAGACCCTTATTCAATATATGATTTGCAAAAATTTCCTGTTTTACTTTCTTGGTAGTGTCCTTTGAAGCACAGAAGTTTTTAACATTGATGAAGTCCTATTTACTTATCTTTTCTTTTGTTGTTTGAGCTTTTCCTGCCTTACGTAAGAATCCATGGCCAAATCCAAGATTATTAAGACACACCTCTATGTTTTATTCAAAGACTCAGAGTTTTTTTTTTTTTTTTTTTTTTTTTTTTTAGACTGAGTCCTGCTCTATCACCCGGGCTAGAGTACAGTGGCACAATCTCAGCTCACTGCAACCTCCACCTCCCAGGTTCAAGCAATTCTCCTGCCTCAGCCTCCTGAGTAGCTGGGATTACAGGCGCCTGCCACCATGCCCAGCTAATTTTTGTATTTTGAGTAGAGATAGGGTTTCATCATGTTGTCCAGGCTGGTCTTGAACTCCTGACCTCAGATGATTCACCCCCCCCCAACCCCGCTCCCGGCGTCCCAAAGTGCTAGGATTACAGGCATGAGCCAAAGCACCCGGCCAAGACTCAGAGTTTTAACTCAGGTCATTGATCCATTTTTAGTTAATCTTTGTATATATGTCAAGATAGGAATATACCTTCATTCTTTTGCATATGGATATCCAGCTGTTCCAGGATCATTTGTTGAAGAGATTATTTTCTTCCCCATTGAATGGTCCTGTTGAAAATCAACTGACCTTAAACTTGAGAGTTCATTTCTGCACTCTCAATTCTTTTCCATATGCCTATCCTTATACCAGTACCATACTGTTTTAATTACTGTAGCTTTATAGTAAATTTTGAAGTTGCAAAGTTTGAATCCTCTAGTTTTGCTCTTTTCAATACTTTTGACTATTTGGGGCCCTTTGCAATTCCATATAAATCAGATTGACTTGGACAGTGCTGCCATCTAAATAAAATTAAATCTTCCAATCCATGAACACAAGATGAATTTCCATTAACTTAGGTCTTCTTTAATTTCTTTCAGCAATATAGTTTTCAGTATAAAATCTTTCACATCCTTGGTTAAAATTCCCAGGTTTTTTTTTTCTTCTGAAGGCTACTGTAAATGGAATATTTTTGTTTGTTTCCATTTCAGAGTATCCGCTGACGGTCTAAAGAACACAGTGATTTTTCCATGCTGATCTTATGATCTTATATCTTGCAAGTTTGCTGAATTAATATATTAACTCTAGCAGTGTCTTTGTGGATTCCCTGGATTTTCTATATACTGTATAGGATCATGTCACTGATAAACATTTTTATTTCCTCCTTTCCAATTTGGATGCTGTTTCTTTATTTTTCTTGTCTAATTGCTCTGGCTAGAATTTATGTATACAATGTTGAACAGTAGTGGTGAAAGCAAACATCCTTGTCTTATTCCTGATCTACCTCTGGGTTTTTCATAAATACCTATTATGTTAAGTAAAGTTTACCTTCATTTTTGAAAGCTATTATATCTTAACTGAGTAGAGAATTATAGGTTGATCATCTTTTCCTTTTGTTGTCAACCTATTGACTTCAGACTTCTGGCTTTCAACAGTTTGATATGTATTGTATGGTTTCATTACATTTCTTCCGCACAGGGTTCATCGAGCTTCTTGGATCTATGGGTTTATGGAAGTGACTCTCAACTGGGGACAGTTTTTTTTTGTTTTGTTTTGTTTTGTTTTCCATCTCCATCCACAGATATTTGGCATGTCTGGGGCAATTTTTTAGCTGTCACACTATGCAATGCTATTGACATCTAGTGAATAGAGACCAGAGTCACTGCTTAATGTCCCACAATGTACAGGATATCCTCCATAATGAAGAGTTTTCTGGCCCAGAATATCAATGGGGCAAAGATTGAAAAACTGTGGTTTACAGTTTATCAACTGTTTGAAATTTCAGTCATTATTAACTAAATTTTGTTTCTGTCTTCTCTCACATTTTTTCTCCTTTCTGGGTCTCCAATTACAAGAATGCTAAATTGCTTTGTATTTTCCCACAGCTCATTGAAGTTCTGTTCTTTTTTTGTTCAGTCTTTTTATGCTCTGTGCTTCATTTTGATTAGTTTCACTTGCTCCATTTTCGAGCTTCAAGTTCACTGATCTTATGTAATGTCTAATGTGCTGTTAATCATATCCAGTATTTTTTTTACTTCAGATATATTTTTCCATATCTAAAAGTTCCATTTGGATATTCTTGTATCCTCCATTTCTCTCTACATATGTTCACATTTTCCTCTACTTTCTTGAATATATAGTATATATTTGTAAAATAAGTGTTTTCATGTCCTTGTCTCTTATTGTATCATCTTTATCATTTCCATCATCTACTTTTATTGACAGGTTTTTCTCCTGGGTCCTATTTTCCTGCCCCCTCCTTTTTTTTTTTTTTTTTTTCTTTTTGGCAAGTTTTAAAGACCTTTACTGTAAGCAAGGCATTGTAATAAATTTCACATTCTTGCTTGCTGGATTTTGTTGTGTTCCTTTAAATTATGTTGGACTTTGTTTTGGCATGCATTAAGTTACCTGGAATCAGTCTGATCCTTTTGAGGCTCAATTTTAAGCAGTGCTAAGGCAAGGACAAAGTAGCCTTTGATATAGCATTTAATTTAGCACAGCTACTGAAGTGAAACCCTTCGGAGGTCTGTACCATATACCCCACATATTACATTTTCATTCTATTCCTAACCTGGTAGGAAACAAAATATTCTCAGTCCTATGTCAGCTCCAGAAATTGGCCTATTGCTTTCTTATGTTTCTTTCCCCGGCCTCTTATACATGCATAGATTAGTGTTCAGCCAAAGGGACCCCTCTGCAGATCTCTGGAACTGTCAATAAAGGATCATCCTCTCTGGTATTCAGCCCTGCAAATTCTAGTTCAAACTGGTGAGACTGCCAGGCCATTTTGGGTTCTTCCTCCTTGCAGCCTGGAAAATGCTGCCAGGTAATAAATAAATGGATGCACCTGTAAGGCATAGCTTGTTTTGTTGTTTTTTAGATGAAGTCTCACTCTGTCGCCCAGGCTGGAGTGCAGTGGCGCAATCTTGGCTCCCTGAAAGCTCCGCCTCCTGGGTTCATGCCATTCTCCCACCTCAGCCGGGACAACAGGCGTCCGCCACCACGTCTGGCTAATTTTGTGTGGGTGTGTGTGTTTTTAGTAGAGGGGGGTTTCACCGTGTTAGTCAGGATGGTCTTGATCTCCTGACCTCGTGATCTGCCTGCCTCGGCCTCCCAAAGTGCTGGGACTACAGGCGTGAGCCACCGCGCCCGGCAGTTTCCCTTCTTTTGGAACTTTACACTACCTATAATACAATGTCTGAAGATTACTGTCTCATCCAGTAATTTTAGCCAAGCATCTGGCTTTCTTCTTGTTTCTGGCAAAAGGGTAAATCTCGTCCCTGTTACTCCACCATTCCCAGGAACATAAGTCCTACAAACATTAATTTTAAACCCAGCATAATATTCCATGAGGTAATGTAATATAATTTACTTAACCATTATCTAACAGTTGTATATTAGGCTATTTTCACTTTTTCACTCATAAACAGACATAATGAATATTTTTAAATATAAGAAATAAAGTACTTTTAGGCCACTGCACTCCAGTCTGGGTGACAGAGTGAAATTCCGTCTCTCAAAAAACAAAAAACAAAAAACAAAAAAAAAAAAAGAAAGAAAGTACTTTTAATTAAAATCTTTAGGAAAAAAAATGACCCCAAAATTTGATTATGTTATATTCTAATACATTCCCCTTTCCTGGGATTAGTTCCTCCTTCTAATGCAACTGCACAAATACACATGTTAGAATGCTAGTCACAATGTTTTGTGGGGAAATAAAAAGATTATTATCTCAGCCAGAAATAATATTTTAAAAATAACCTGCCATTATCAGATTGAATCCAGAATAAAGATGCCAAAGATGCGTTAGTTTTCCTTTCTATACATTTCATCTACCAGAGTGGGTAAACTTTGGCTACTTTATCCTCTTGATTTCCACTCCAGTGAAATTTCTCTCATACAGGCTTAGAAGTTTATTCCATTTCTCTCTACTCAAAATCCATTAAGTCACTTTTATGTTGCATCAGCAATTAAACAGAGTTCAATTTGGCAGCCAACAGGATAAAATTTGCCAATTCTTATATTGCCTGAGACTCTATTAGCTGAGAAACTAAAATCCTCCTTCACTCAAAAGGGAAAGGGTAAGTTGCTGGCTAAATCTTTATCACTTGATTCAGACTCCACCTTAGTCAGTTTTAGAGTCAAGATTTAAAGCCTTGTGAAACTTTTTCTTCTATTCCTAAGATTATTATTCCTAAGGCTAATCTTTGCAAAGAGGTTTCTTGCTTCTGTGTGCTACCTTTTTTGGATTTGTTTTACTGGTTTGTTTAATTCATATATAGTCTAACTGTAGAACTCTGGGAAAATTAATCAACTTCTTTGCCTCAGTTTCCTCATTTGTAAAAATGGGAATAACAGTCCCTATTTCATACCTATTTATATGTATACATAAATAGAACAATATCCAGTGCAAAGTGGCCATTTTGTGTTAGTTAATACAATAATTATTATTGCCCAAAACATAGCCATTTCTCCAAAGTAGAAGTGTTTCAGCAATATAGATACAAGAAGTTGTGATATGGGGACTTAAAATATTGACCTATGGTCTTTACCTAATAGCACTAAACTTCTGATTCTTTTGATAATACAACAACAAATCCCCCAAACAAAACAATCGTAAAAACTCTAACATACCTCGTTATAAGAAAAAGAGAAAGAAAGCTAGTACTTAATGAATATCTTCCATGTGCTTATATTATCCAATTTCCACTTCAAAACGAGTCTATAAAGCTGGCATTATCACTGTATTTTATTTAATCTAAGATATCCTCAATTATAAGAACCACCATTATTTTCTGTAATGTTCAGAAAGAAAAAACATAACCAATTAAATATAATACACTATCTAAGACTCACGAAGATTTCAAAAATGTTAAAAACTGAATAAATATCTGCTCTAGATTTGGCCAGGTGCAGTGGTTCATGCCTTTCATTCCAGTACTTTGAAAGGCTGAGGGAGGAGGATCACTTGAGCTCAAGAGTTCAAAACCAGCCTGGACAATATGGTGAGACCCTGTCTCTACAAAAGGGGGAAAAAAAAAAAGATTTGACGAAATATAAGTAAATATTTATTTTACAGATTCAAAAACTGAAAAGAGGTGAAGTACCCAATGTCACATGATTCACACCAAGATCCTTTGATATTCCAAAGCATGTGTTATTTCTATTAAATTAAATTATATTACTTCTCCAAGCTATTTTGGAAACCATTATTACACACTGACAATATTCTAAATTAAAATTTTGTCTGTGTCTTAAGTGTACTTTTTTTGTGTGTTTTGTTTTGAGATGGGGTCTCATTCTGTCACCCAGGCTGCAGTGCAGTGGGTGATCTTGGCTCAATCAACTTCTGCCTCCCAGGCTCAAGGGATCCCCTCCCACCTCAGCCTCCCAAGTAGCTGGGACCACAGGCAAGCACCACCATGCCCAGATAATTTTTTTTTGGTTTTGCATTTTTGGTAGAGATGGGGTTTTACCATGTTGCCCAGGCTGGTCTTGAACTCTTGGGCTCAAGCGATCTATCCACCTCAGCCTTCTTAAGTGCTGAGATTATAGGTGTGAGCCACCACACCCCACCTTAAGTGTACTTTTTAAATGTTTACATAAAGTACTCCATTTATTCAAAGAGAAAACTTTAAAATAAACATTTGGAAGGAAAATTATTCTGATACATTATGCACAATTTAGTTGACAGATTAATACTATCATTCTAAACCCTTAAAAGAGGAACACTTTTCTGATAATCCTTTTGAAATACTAAATTTTTTTTTCCTGAAACATGAATAGCTATTCAGTTCAACATAGAAAAGTAACAATATTGATTTCATCTCATCTACCATTTGTCACACCATTGAAAAGAAAACTTACCATGAAAATATTGTTAGTTGCTACTTATAACAGTAATATTTATATAATTTTTCAAGGGGAAATCCATAAACGTATGTTTTTAATTTGTTTCTCTTAAAATTACAAACACTCAGCAGTATTTTAAAAAATCATCTCCTAAAACCTTTAAAAAACAGACATTTAGCCAGGCGCAGTCTCATGCCTGTAATCCTAGCACTTTGGGAGGCAGAGGTGGGAGGATTACCTGAGGTTAGGAGTTTGAGACCAGCCTGGCCAACATGGTAAAACCCCATCTCTACTAAAAATGCAAAAATTAGCCAGGCATGGTTGTGCATGTCTGTAATCCCAGCTACTTGGGAGGCTCAAGCAGAACTGCTTGAACCCGGGAGGGAGAGGTTGTAGTGAGCTGAGATCACCGCCAGCACTCCAGCCTGGGTGACAGAGTGAGATTCTGTCTCAAAACAAACAAAAAAACCCAGACATTTATAAAAATGCCAATTCTCTAGAAATGTTGCATAAATGCTTAAATTAGCATTGGAAAATAATTTTAAATAAAAGCAATGAGAACTGAAATGATATGAACAAGTATTTTATCCAATCCTCCAAATTTCAGCCTTTCCTAATATTTTTTGTACATATACTACATACACTAGCTAACACGTTTTAAAGATTAAAAGACTGAAGAATGCTTTTTTTTTTAACTAAACACTTTACACCACAAAAATATGAGATAATTTTTACACATAATTAATATGGTCAACAGAACTCCAAAGATTCCCTTATAGCGCACAAAGTAAATGTCATCACTTTGTAACAACAAACCAAAAACGGGAAATTGCTTTCTACCACCCCACAACAGAATTTAAGAATAAATATTATATTGCTCTTGTTGATTTCTTGGCTTTTGTCAATTGTCTTGGTTCCAGCACACTTTAAGGTGTAATGTGTAAGTCATTTATATTTGTTAGTATTTTTACTCAATTTAACACTGTTTTAAAATGGCTATCATGGAAAATTACCTTCAGGTTATTATGACTAATTTTCTAGAAATGTAACGCTGATCAAAATTTAAATTTTCTTTAGAAAATTATCCTAAATACAGTATTTATCATAGCTGTTCAGAAATTATAACTTTTCTTAGATTTTAAACACCAAAGGAAATCACAAAACATCAAAAGATTCAAATATTAAAACCAGCATTTCTGTCATAATGTCTCAAAAATAAACAGGAAAAGAAGGAACTGTATTTTAATTAAGCAAAACAAAGGGTTAATATTTCTATAATATATCCAAATGACCTCATGTGTTAAAAAAAAAAAAAACAAAAAAATTTTAAGACCCAATGGATAAACAGACCATGATTATAAGTAGACAACAGTTAGATACTTGAAGTTACCCACAGGTTTAGGGTTCTACTCACATACACCAATACTTGGGAAAATGTTTAACATCTCTTAATAATTTGCAAAATGCAAATTAAAGCAACAATGAACCATGAATTTTTAACTAGTTATATTAGAATAAATAAGGTAGTAAAATTACAGTGAAACAGGTACTAATAAGTGAATGGCCCTAATGGCCTTGTAAAATGATATTAGTCTTTTGGAAAGTATATGGCAATCCTACCAAGACCCATAAAAATATTAAGCACATATTAATTATTTTCACAATATAACTTCTGGATATTATAAGAAAAACATACAATCCTTAACTATTGCAACTTGCTATGAGATTCAACAACAATCCTTTTTGTTGGTCATCTTTACCTAAATTTAATGTTCTTAAATTTTTAAGAGAGAAACATAGGTCAGGATAGATTTTTAGATCTCTATCTCCCTTTTCTACTGTTTTCATGAAGTGGTAAAAATGTTGGCCCCTAGGACACTTAGCTCTTACCCCCTCTGGTTCTTCTTTTTCCTTTTGTCTTTATTGTCCTTGTTGTCCTTGTTTTATTGTACTTGTTGTCCTACTTGATTTTGATTAAATTCCCTGTAGACTGCTCTTAGTATGAAGCTTTATACTGGAAGAAAGTTTTGGCTAATTTTAGAAGCTTAGAGCCCAGACAGCTCTAGAGAACCTTACCATGAATGTCTTGTACTCAGCCATGAATTGAAGTGCATAAAAACCCCTTTTAGCTTTACCTGTTGGCTATTTTAGAAATCTGCCATTCTCAGGACAGTAAGGTACGCTACTGCTTCCTTCTAAAGAGATGACATGCCAGTGCCACACAAATCTTTTTTTTTCTTTCATTTTTTAAAAAATACAAATCTGGCAGCTGTTGGCGGTTTGTCCCTATTTTCTCTAATCAACTAATTTTGTTACAGATACTGCTCAAGAGCTTTTGATTATGCTATCCTAGTTATTCTGTTAAGGAAACAGGACGATTCAAAAACTATGCTACAGCCACTACCATCTTCCCAGAATTCCAAATACCATAAATAATTTTTAATGTAACACATGAATAGGAATACACAAATAGATATGTATTGCTAAAGTAGGTATGTTTCCATTCCATTCTCTCTTTTCCATTATTTTTGCCTCCATGCAACTATCTTAGTTGCATGATTTCATGAAAGAGAGATTTAGAGACCGACAACACAAGTTCAGTAAACATCAGTTATTTGTGGCTTACCAAAGTATGAATACTATCTCAACATTTTAATAGCTTCCCAAATTGTGAATCCCAACTTCTAAAAGCAGAATTCTCAAAACCTTATGTCTTAGACTTCCTTGAAGCTATAATGTGCAGGCCCATTATCTACATTCCATCAACTAAATGTGCAAGCAAGCCATATGGATATAAAATGGAGCAACATATCACTGACTTACAACTCATAATTTTTATCTTTTTTTTTTTGAGAGTCTCCTCTGTTACCCAGGCTGGAGTTCAGTGGTGTGATCTCAGCTCACTGTAACCTCTGCCACAGGTTCAAGTGATTCTCCTGCCTCAGCCTCCTGAGTGGCTGGGATTACAGGTGCCCGCCACCATGCCTGGCTAATTTTTGGATTTTCAGTAGTGACAGGGCTTCACCATGTTGGCCAGGCTGGTCTTGAACTCCTGACCTAAAGTGATCCGCCCGTCTTGGCCTCCCAAAGTGTGGGATTACAGCATGAGCCACTGCACCCGGCTCACCAACTCACACTTCCTAATTCACAGTCCAAAATTTGGTTGATGCGGTCCCACCAACAAAAGTAGTGTTAGTTATAAGCAAGATTTAAGTAATTAAATCAAATTTATATGAATCTATATGCTAAGTACACAGGAGAATATTAACTAATGCCATCAGAAATTCACATGTAGAAATCAATGTCATCATATTGATGGATAGCACATGAAATACACTATTGCTTTGTAATTACTACTATGAAGTCATCATGTACAAACTTGTGGGCTGAAAACATTGGCCAAATATGCAAAAATTAAAATTGAGTTTGATATTTGCCATAGGCTTTTTGTAGATATTCTTTATCAGATTAAGAAACTTCCCTTCTATTAAAAGCTGTTCAGAGGTTTTTATCATGATTGACCACTGAGTTTTGTCAAATCTTTTTCCCCTCTGTTAAAATGATTATTTTTTTCTCTTTTTCTCTGTTAATATGACAAATTACACTGCTTTTCCAAAATTAAACCATCCTTACATTCCTGGAATTAATCCTACTTCATCATGACATACTATTCTTTTTATATGTTGAGGAATTGGATTTGCTAAGGGTTTTTTTCCCACATATTTTAATGAGTAAATTGACCAACTGACCTCTTTTGTATCATTCTTTTTTTCTCACTTATTTTTCAAAGCAACTTCTATGAAGTGAATATTATTATCCGTATCTGTTATCTATTGATAGGACAGTGCTATATAACAAATACCCCATAAATCTCAGTACATAAAACATTCACATTTATTTAGCTCATCAGTCTGTAGGGGTCTAGCTGATCTGGGCTGGACTGGGCTGATCTCAGTGGTCCAGTTCATAAATCTCTTTTTCTGTATCATTCTTACATCATTCTTACCAGACTCTAGTGTCAAGATTATTCTAGCTTTAAAGAAGAACTGAGAAGTGTTCCCTTTTTTTCCGTTTTTCAAAAGCGTTTGTATATGATTAGTGTTACTTCTTCTTTAAACAATTGGAAGAACGTACCAGTGAAGCTATCTGGAACTGATACTTTCCATGCAGAAATTTAAAATTAATGATTCAATTTCTTTAATAGATACAGGACTATTCAGATTTTGTTTCCTATTCTGTCAGCTTTGGCAAATTGTATTTTATTGAGAAAATATTCCATTTCTTCCAAATAATCCATTTACTTGGCTAAAGCTAGTCATCAGATCTACTTATTAATTTTTTTGATTCTTTTTTTTTTTTTTTTTTTTTTGAGACGGAGTCTCACTCTGTTGCCCGGGCTGGAGTGCAGTGGCCAGATTTCAGCTCACTGCAAGCTCTGCCTCCCAGGTTTACGCCATTCTCCTGCCTCAGCCTCCCGAGTAGCTGGGACTACAGGCGCCCGCCACCTCGCCCGGCTAGTTTTTTGTATTTTTTTAGTAGAGACGGGGTTTCACGGTGTTAGCCAGGATGGTCTCGATCTCCTGACCTCGTGATCCGCCCGTCTTGGCCTCCTAAAGTGCTGGGATTACAGGCTTGAGCCACCGCGCCCAGCCAATTTTTTTGATTCTTTAAGATACATGGCGATGTCCCTTTTTCATTCTTGATATTGGTTTGTCTTTTTTTCTCTTCTTTATTGATCTTTCTAGGATTTTACTAATCTTTTCAAAGCATCAACTTTCAGCTTTGATGTTTTTTCTCCAGTATACATTTGTTAACTATTTCATTGGCTTTTCTTCTTATCTTTATATTTCCTTCTATTTCCTTTAAATTTGACTTTTTTTCTTTTTATAGCTTCTCAAAATGGACTCGACACATTACGTCCTCTAGGGAATTCCAAACTATTCAAGAAGAAACTTATTGAGGACAAATAACCAGAAATATTCTTTTCATGGATTCTCCAGCTCCTCACTTGAAAAAAGGAGAAATGTGTTCTTATTTCATCGAACAAGAAGTTCTCAAATGGGAAAGAGAGGTTCAAAATAAAACTTTCCTTAGCTTGTAAGAGGTTTTTTCCTCTTATTTAGATACAAGCTAATAACATTTTATCTCAAGGATGCAATATGTAGGACATGAAGAGATAAATAATTTTCTCAGACAGTATATTTTAGATTCCCTACAATAACCAAAAAGCATCTTAGGGAACTATCTCTGGCCTTTTAAACATTGCAGAGTAACTTCAAGGAGGAATGAACAGGAATTTTTTCTTCCAGTTATCTGAGTAATTCATTCCCTTGCCAATTTAAAGTGCTTATTTAAATGTTTATCCTCTCAATACAGCCTACGCTAGTCATCCTATTTAAAATTATAAACTAATAATACCCCCTCATTCTACGCTCACAATCTCCCAAAACTTCCAGTGGTAGAATAAGCTCCATGAGGGTAAGAAATGTCTGCTTTTGCTCACTGATGTATCCTAGAGATAGAACAGTGCCTGGCACATGGTAAGAACTTAATAATTATTTGCTTAATGTATGAATAAATGGATAAGAAAAATAAGGCATAACTTCAAATAAAGTGGGTTTTCATATGAAAGTAAAGTTTAAGAATGAATTTTAGAATAAGACAGACTGTGTTCAAACCCGCCTCTGCCACTTATTAGCTGTTTAACTTAAGACCAAATTATTAGCTTTCCTAAGGTTTGGTTTTCTTATGCAGAAAATGCAGATAATTATAGTATCTGCTTTATAGGGTCATGGTGAGGACTAAATAGAATAATGTATCTCACATACTTAGCACAGTGCACGGCACATAGTAAGAATGCTGTATGTAACCTAATGATTATTTTTATTATTACTGAGTGCCTTAGCAAAAGGCATGTATAAATGGATCCATATCAATCTCCACTAAAGTTTCTAGTGGCGATGTCAGTCTCTGACACTGTTCTATAGACCGACTCGAGGTACAAAAAATCACGCTAATCTGCTACTATAAAGACACATGCACACGTATGCTTATTGCGGCACTATTCACAATAGGAAAAACTTAGAACCAACCCAAATGTTCATCAATGATAGATTAAGAAAATGTGGCACATATACACCATAGAATACTATGTAGCCACAAAAAAGGATGAGTTCATGTCCTTTGTAGGGACATGAATGAAGCTGGAAACCATCATCACAAGGACAGAAAACCAAACACTGCATGTTCTCACTCATAGGTGGGAACTGAACAATGAGAACACTTGGACACAGGGCGGGGAACATCACACACGGGCCTGTCATGGGGTGGGGGAGAGGAGGAGAGATAGCATTAGGAGAAATACCTAATATAAATGACAAGTTAATAGGTGCAGCAAACCAACAAGGCACATGTATACCTATGTAACAAACCTGCACGTTGTGCACATGTACCCTAGAACTTAAATTAAAAAAAAAAAAAACTTAAAAAAAGTATGCTAATCTAATTTCCAGATGACAGGGTCAATGAAAGACAGCTCACACACTAGATGTCACATTCAGAATCCCCCCACCCAAAAGTCTTAAATGTGGGAATAAGATGTTGGATAAAATAAAATGAAATTTAATATGGGTACACATAAGTACTGACCTTAATACAGAACACACATTGCATAACAGAATGCATAAAAAAGACAGGATTTTAGTTCACTGAAAGTTAAAGAAGAATTAACATTGTAATGTGGTTGCAAGAAGTGTTAAGGTAATTTTAAGCCACAATCAGTGCAAGTATAGTGTTCCAAAGAGAGAAAACTTCTATTCGTCAGTAGTCACACTACGTCTAAAATAGTCTGTTCAATTCCAAAGGCCATACTCTAAAAGAGGTGTTGAGAAACTGAAATTTGTTCACACAAGAATGACTGGGAAGGTAGTGGGACTTGATAATGAAGAAGATGAAGGACAATTTTAGAAATTATAAATATTTGGCCTGAAGATGAGGAGACTTAAAAGCTGTCATAAAACTTCTGAAAGACTCGGCCGGGCGCAGTGGCCCACGCCTGTAATCCCAGCACTTTGGGAGGCCGAAGCGGGTAGATCACAAGGTCAGGAGATCGAGACCATCCTGGCTGGCTAACACGGTGAAACCCCGTCTCTACTAAAAAATAGAAAAAAATTAGCCAGGCGTAGTGGCGGGCACCTGTAGTCCCAGCTACTTGGGAGGCTGAGGCAGGAGAATGGCATGAACCCAGGAGGCAGAGCTTGCAGTGAGCCGAGATTGTGCCACTGCACACCAGCCAGGGCAACAGAGTGAGACTCCAAAACAAAAACAAAAACAAACAAACAAAAAACTTATGAAAGACTCTTATGTAAAGAATCAAACAGTCTATGTGGGCCTAAAAAGCAAAAATATAACAGATTAGAAAACAATAACAGTACCAAAACAGCAAAATAAATTTTGGCTTAATATAAAAAGAAGCTTCTAACAACTGGAGTTCTTCAAAAATTGGGCCAATTTCTTCACAAATAGTAAATTTCCCATCATTAGGACTCTTCCAATAGAAGCTAAAAGACTTACGCTAGAATCATCTAGAGAAAGAAAATTAGTCTAAATAACCAACAAATTCATTCTAATAATGAGATTACAAGCTTACAACAAGAGAAGAACCAGAAATATAACTTTAAAAAGATACACAAATGGTCAATGTGTACATTAAAAGGTGGTCAATATCATCAGTCATCAGGGAAATGTGAATTGAAATCACAGTAAGATACCACTTCACACCCACTAGGATGGCTATAATCAAAAAGACAGAAAACAAATTAGAACCCTTATACACTGTTGACAGGACTATAAAATGTTGTAGCCATTTTAGAAGACAGTCCAATGGTTCTTCAAAGTTAAACACAGAATTACCATTTGATCCAGCAATTCCGCTCCTGGATATATGTCCATTAGAAATAAAGATGTATGTACACACAGAAACTTGCACACAAATGTTCACAGCAACATTATTCAAAATAGCCAAAAGGTGGAAAGAACCCAAATATTCAAAAAAAGATGAATGGAAAAACAAAATGTGGCATATCCATACAATAGAATATTATTCATCCATAAAAAGGAATGAAGTATTGACACATGCTACAATGTCAAAGAATACCCTGAAAACATACTAATAAAAAAAGTCAGTCATAAAAGACTACATGTTATATTATTCCATTTGAAACCAGAATAGGCAAATCTATAGAAAGAGAAACTACATTAATGGTTGCTTAGGGCTGAGGGAAATGAGATTGAAACTAAGAGCTAAAGGGTATGGAGTTTCTTTTTGAAGGGATGAAAATGTTCTAAGATGAATTGTAATGATGGTTGAACAACTTCATGAATATACTAAAAACCACTGACTTGTACACTTAAATGGGAGAACATAGTGGGTGAATTTTAATGTGTTAATTTAAAAAGCAGAGAAAAATGAAAAAATGTGTTCAGTAAACTACATTTAAAGAAACTAGGAAAGACTATACTTTCAGGGATCATTTCTATCTGAACAACCTGCTCCTGAATGACTACTGTGTAAATAATGAAATTAAGGCAGAAATAAATAAGTTCTTTGAAACCAATGAGGACAAAGACACAACGTACCAGAATCACGAGGACACAGATAAAGCAGTGTTTAGAGGGAAATTTATACCACTAAATGCCCACAGAAGAAAGTGGGAAAGACCTAAAATCGACACCCTAACATCACAATTAAAACAACTACACGGGTGGCTCAGACCTGTAATCAATCCCAGCACTTTGGGAGGCCGACGTGGGTGAATCAAGAGGTCAGGAGACTGAGATCAGCCTGGCCAACATAGTGAAACCTCATCTCTACTAAAAATACAAAAATTAGCTGGGCATGGTGGCACGTGCCAGTAGTTCCAGCTACTCGGGAGGCTGAGGCAGGAGAATCACTTGAACCTAGGAGACAGAGGTCGTGGTGAGCCGAGATCATGCCACTCCACTCCAGCCTGGGCAACAGAGACTCCATCTCAAAAAAAAATTAATAATAGTAATAATAATAATAAAAACAACTAGAGAAGCAAGAGCAAAGAAATTCAAAAGCTAGCAGAAGACAAGAAATAACTAAGATCAGAGCAGAACTGAAGGAGATAGAGACATGAAAAATCCTTCAAAAAAAATGAATACAGGAGCTGGTTTTTTGAAAAGATTAACAAAACAGATAGACTGCTAGCAAGACTAACAAAGAAGAAAAGAGAGAAGAATCAAATAGACACAATAAAAAATGATAAAGGGGGTATCACCACTGATTCCATAGAACTACAACCCACTATCAGAGAATACTATAAACACCTCTACGCAAATAAACTAGAAAATCTAGAAGAAATGGATAAATTCCTGGACACATATACCCTCCCAAGACTAAATCAGGAAGAAGTTGCATCCCTGAATAGACTAATAATAAGTTCTGAAATTGAGGCAGTAATTAATAGCCTACCAACCAAAAAAAGCCCAGAACCAGACAGATTCACAGCTGAAATCTACCAGAGGTACAAATAGGAGCTGGTACCACTCCTGAAACTATTCCAAACAACAGAAAAAGAGGGAAACCTCCGTAACTCATTTTATGAGGCCAGCATCATCCTGATACCAAAACCAGGCAGAGACACAACAAAAAAAGAGAATTTTAGACCAATATCCCTCATCAATATTGATGCAAAAATCCTCAGTAAAATACAGGCAAACCGAATCCAGCAGCACATGAAAAAGCTTACCCACCACGATCAAGTTGGCTTCATCCCTGGGATGCAAGGCTGGCTCAACATACACAAATCAATAAATGCATTTCATCACATAAACAGAACAAATGACAAAAACCACATGATTATCTCAACAGATGCAAAAAAAAGACTTTCAATAAAATTCAACAGCCTTTCATGCTAAAAACTCTCAATAAACTAGGTATTGATGGAATGTATCTCAAAATAGTAAGAGCTATTTATTACAAACTCACAGTCAATATCATACTGAATGGGCAAAAGCTGGAAGCATTCCCTTTGAAAACTGGTACAAGACAAGGATGCCCTCTCTCACCACTCCTATTCAACACAGTAGTGGAAGTTCTGGCCAGGGCAATCAGGCAAGAGAAAGAAATAAAGGGTATTCAAATAGGAAGAAAGGAAGTCAAATTGTCTCTGTTTACAGATGGCATGATTGTATATTTAGAAAATCCCATCATCTCAGCCCCAAAACTCCTTAAACTGATAAGCAACTTCGGCAAAGTCTCAGAATAAAAACTCAATGTGCAAAAATCACAAGCATTCCTATACACCAATAATAGGCAGAGAGCCAAATCATGAGTGAACTCCCATTCACAATTGCTACAAAGAGAATAAAATACCTAGGAATCCAACTTATAAGGGATGTGAAGGACCACTTCAAGGAGAACTACAAACCACTGCTCAAGGAAATAAGAGTGGGCATAAACAAATAGAAAAACATTCCATGCTCATGGATAGGAAGAATCAATGTTGTGAAAAGTAATTTATAGATTCAATGCTATACCCATCAAGCTACCACTGACTTTCTTCAAAGAATTAGAAAAAACTACCTTAAATTTCATATAGAACTAAAAAAGAGCCTGTATAGCCAAGAACAAAGCTGGAGGCATCATGCTACCTGACTTAAAACTATACTACAAGGCTACAGTAACCAAAACAGCATGGTACTGGTACCAAAACAGATATACAGACCAATGGAACAGAACAGATGCTTCAGAAATACCACCACATATCTACAGCCATCTGATCTTTGACAAACCTGACAAAAAAAGCAATGGGGAAAGGATTCCCCATTTAATAAATGGTATTGGGAAAACTGGCTAGACATATGCAGAAAACTGAAACTGGACCCCTTCCTTACACCTTATACAAAAATTTACCCAAGATGGATTAAAGACAAATGTAAGACCTAAAACTATAAAAACCCTAGAAGAAAACCTAGCCAATACCACTCAGGACATAGGCATGGGAAAAGACTTTATGACTAAAACACCAAAAGCAATGGCAATAAAAGCCAAAATTGACAAGTGGGATATAATTAAACTAAAGAGCTTCTGCACAGCAAAATAAACTATCATCAGAGTGAACAGGCAATCCACAAAATGGGAGAATATTTTTGCAATCTATCCATCTGACAAAGGGCAAACATCCAGAATCTACAAGGAACTTGAACAGATTTACAAGAAAAAAAAAAACACATCAAAAAGTGGGTGAAGAATATGAACAGACACTTCTCAAAAGAAGACATTTATGTGGCCAACAAACATATGAAAAAAAGCTCATCATCACTGGTCATTAGAGAAATGCAAATCAAAACCACAATGAGATATCATCTCACACCAGTTAGAATGGCAATCATTAAAAAGTCAAGAAACAACAGATGCTGGAGAGGATGTGGAGAAATAGGAACACTTTTACACTGTTGGCAGGAGTATAAATTAGTTCAACCATTGTGGAAGACAGTGTGGCGATTCCTCCAGGATCTAGAACCAGAAATACCATTTGACCCAGCAATCTCTTTACTGGGTATATACCCAAAGGATTATAAATCATTCCACTATAAAGACACATGTACACATATGTTTACTGAGGCACTATTCACAACAGCAAAGACTTGGAACCAACCCAAATGCCCATCAATGATAGACTGGATTAAGAAAATGTGGCACATATACACCATGGAATACTATATAGCCATAAAAAAGGATGAGTTCATGTCCTTTGCAGGGACATGGACGAAGCTAGAAACCATCATTCTCAGCAAACTAACACAGGAACAGAAAACCAAACACCACATGTTCTCATTCATAAGTGGGAGTTGAACAATGAGAACACAAGGACAGAGGGAGGGGAATATCACACACAGGGGCCTGTTGTGGGGTGGGGGGGCAGGGGGAGGGATAGCATTAGGAGAAACACCTAATGAAGATGATGGATTGATGGGTGCAGCAAATCACTATGGCACATGTATACATGTATACACCTATGTAACAAACCTGCACGTTCTGCACATGTATCCCAGAACGTAAAGAAAAAAAAAAAAAAACTAGGAAATTTATGATCATATTACAAAGAGTGATTACCCAAAAATGAAAAAAAGTTTAGATACTTGAAAAGGTAAGTTTGATTTGCTGAAAAATTCACCGTGTAGACTAATTCATTCTCCAAAACTCGGTTAAAGAAGGCATTACTTTAATAAGTAATCCCCAATCCAGAAACACTAGATTACGATCTTGTCCTATTACAACCATAAAATTGAATTAATTCAAAAGTATGCAGGGGGAATCAACTATATATACACTTTTTAAAAAATAACACCATCTTAGAATTACGTTTTTTGAACTGTAGTCAATATGGTCCTAATCCAAAAAGGAAATGTATTAATAATTAATTCTTCAGAAATATAATTACAATCAATGAACTTTCAAATCTTTTTTGTTATCTTGTTTTTTCCTTTTTGAGATGGAGTCTCACTCTGTTGCCCAGGCTGGAGTGCAGTGGTACGATCTTGGCTCACTGCAAGCTCCGCATCCCGGGTTCACGCCATTCTCCTGCCTCAGCCTCCCAAGTAGCTGGGACTACAGGTGCCCACCACCACTCCTGGCTAATTTTTTTCTATTTTTTAGTAGAGACAGGGTTTCACTGTGTTAGCCAGGATGGTCTTGATCTCCTGACCTTGTGATCCACCCGCCTTGGCCTCCCAAAGTACTGGGATTACAGGTGTGAGCCACTGCACCCAGCCTGTTATCTTTTATTATTGTCAGACTTTTTCGGGTCAGTCCTACAAAAAATAAAAAAGTTGAGGCCAAGGCAGGCGATCACCTGCGGTCAGGAGTTCGAGACCAGCCTGGCCAACATGGTGAAATCCTATCGCTGCTAAAAATACAAAAAATTAACTGGACGTGGTGACGCATGCCCGTAGTACCAGCTACTCGGGAGGCTGAGGCAGGGGAATCACGTGAACCTGGGAGGCAGAGGTTGCAGTGAGCTGAGATTATACCACCGCACTACAGCCTAGGCAACAGAGCGAGACTCCGTCTCAAAAAAAAAAAAAGTGTTTTAATTTTATAGTTTTAAATTTTCAAAGTAGACAGATTTAGAAGCCAAACCCTCATAAAGTTTTAAAAACTCTCTTTTCATTTTCTAACTCTGTATCAAGGCATGGCACAAGTGTCCCCAGGGAAAGAAACTTGGGCAGACAGTAATTGTACATGACAGTGGCAATTACATGCAAGGCTGGAGATTAGAAGACCATTAATGTGGGTACAGTAATTGCTCTGGTATTTTATTGAGGATCAGCTCAATACTATTGAGGATCAGCTCAAAGAGGATCCATAGCAAACTTCACCTAGGTTGCCACTGGTCAAGGAATTCCACCCTAAGAAAGCACACGAAAAGTATAAACATGATAGTTATAGGCACACAGAACATTTATTTGATGAGACTGATACATCATGAAACAGCAAAACCAAACATGCAATTCTGAAAGGTATTTCCACCTATACTTTCCAATTAGTTATGAAGAATATCAGAAAAATTCACACAATGAATGTGACTAAATGTTGATCTTTAAAAGCTTTTCTTTTTTTTTTTTTTAGTCTCGCTCCGTTGCCCAGGTTGGAGTACAGTGGTATGATCAGGGCTCACTGCAGCCTCAGCCTCAGCCTCCCAGGCTCAAGTGATCCTCCTGCCTCACCTTCCCAAGTAGCTGGGACTATAGGTGTGTGCCACCATGCCTGGCTATTTTTTAATTTTTTTGTAGAGACAGGGTCTCCCATTAATTCCTCTTTAGCAAGAGATCAAATAAATATATTTTATAACATTACACTACAATAAGTACTTGAAAAACTATATTGACTAAAAAGCCTTGCAAACCTAGAAACCGCAGAAAGACAATAGAAACAGCAAACTTTTCCTAAAAACAATAATAGGAAGATGTAAACACATACCCTATGTGTTTGGCACACATATGGCATATCAAAAACTGAAACAAGCCCGGATGGAAATACGGGTGTACCTAAAGGAGAGCATGCAGGGGCAAAAGATCCACGGGCCCAAAGGTGAGAACAGAAATTTACTCAGGCAGTAAAACCTGAACCTTCAAAGGGGCCCAACTGCCTGGGGAAGGTAGAGTTTCTTAGCAAGCAGAGAGGGGCCACATCTGCTACATGCTACATATAATTTCTACATATTGTGAACCCTGCTTACTCTGGCAGTCCCAAACTATCCTGGTAGGCTGAACTGCCCTCAATCTCTTTGTTGCAGAGTGACCTAGCTTCACTCAGCATTCACCTGGATAGTCCTAAAGAGAGAAACGTCTCTCTTACTCCATCTCGTCGCAGTAGGGATCTCTAACCTACAAGACTAGGAAAAAATTAGATCTCACTTAAATTGTCAGACCTGAGTTCTGCTCAAAAGACCTCAAAAGCCAGACCTAGTGCTAAGGAATCTTACAATCAATCAATAGGCAAAGAAAAATTACAACTATTTAAGGAGAGCAAGAGGCTAACATCAATCAGAATGAGTGAGTTCTTTTGAGGAAAGCAAAATTGATAGAAGAAATCAGAGAATTTTCACACAATAAAATACAAAGACATATAGGCATATATAAACACTAAATGCATTATTCCAAAAAAGTCTACTGTACCACAAAAACTTTTTTTTTTTTTTTTTTTGAGATGGAGTTTAGTTCTTGTCACCGGCCTGGAGTACAATGGTGCGATCTCAGCTCACTGCAACCTTCACCTCCCAGGTTCAAGTGATTCTCCTGTCTCAGCCTCCTGAGGAGCTGGGATTACAGGCGCCCACCACCATGCCCAGCTAATTTTTGTATTTTTTTAAGTAGAGACAAGGGTTCACCACATTGGTCAGGCTGGTCTCAAACTCCCGACCTCAGGTGATCCACTCACCTTGGCCTCCTAAAGTGCTGGGATTACAGGTGTGAGCCACCATTCCCGGCCAAAAATTAACTTTTTACCAATGTTGATAATACAATCCTAATATATCTTTCCTACAGCATGGCTTAAAATAGTCCTTCAATAAATAAGCATGATTCAGCAACTGGAATGTTTTCAAAAAGACAATGAAAAATATACATAACTGTTAGAACCACATTCAAAAAGCACACACGCCATATTATGGGGCATAACCTATTTCAGTTCAACTCAATTCAACAGCGTAAGTACTTTTAAGAACCTACTGTCTTAAACACTGAGCTTATCACTGTAAGATATTAATCAAGGCACCTGCTATCAAGACATTTAGTATAACCAGGAATTTAGGTATGTTGCCATATAATACAGATAAGAAACAATATAAGACAAATAAGATCAAATATTAAAATATTTGCCATAAACAATAAATGTGATTGATTTGCAGAAAGGGAGAAGGTAGTAGGGACTGAAGGCCTCATGGAATAAACAGGAATTAACCAGGGCTTAAAAAAAAACCATAGGTAGGAACAGTAATAAAGGCATTTCAGAAAACAGCATGAGTTAAAAGAAGGCATAATAAACCCACCACAGTTGAGGGGCAATGAAAAGGTATATCAAATGGCAATCAAACTTACAGTGTGTAAAGTTAAGAGATAAGTCTGGATTCATAATATTGGGAAGAGAAGTACATACTACAAAGGATCTTCAAAGAACCAAAAACTTAGATTTAAATAATGATTCCTAAAAAGTTTGGCAAAAAATCTTTGTCATTTTCCTATTAATCTTCGTTATTTAAAAAGAAGCATATGTTCCAGTATAAAACTGTTTGTTTATCTCCATATGCAGTACAATCACACTTAGAATGTAACAAACTTTTTAATGGTTTTATTAGACAGTTTTATCAGAAGTTTTATTAGAACCTCAAAGTTCTAATAAAAGTAATGATATCTTTTCAAGATCTCAGTAGTGTAAAACACTAAAAATAATTCATATTACAAAGCACTAAAATTATTCATAAGATGCTGAAAATGGTAGGTTCATTAGACAATCTGGTAGTCTAACAGATAACTTAAAATATTCCCGTTATTCAAGAGAAATCTCTAGTATTTTACCAATTTGGCTCCAGTTCACCTAATGTTTCTAAATTTGAAACCGTGGTCAATAATTTAACTCTTTTCACACTTTTTCCATAATTATAATTACTGTTTTATTTACTAACATTCCCCCCTAAGTATATCTGACCCGTTTTGTTAAAGGTATCCTTGCATAGGAATAGCAGTTCATAAAGTCATAGACTGAAATATTCAGTTATGGCATAGCTAAGGAAACTTAGCTCCAGTTAGCTAGGTCTTGCAACTCACACACAGCTAATGAACATCCTGATAGGCAAATGAGAAAACTGGGCCTTTGTGACAATTACAGTCCCAAGTATAAGGGTCTGTTTACTAGGACAAGGGCTCTCACTAACAGTTGTTAGTACATTTTAAAATGTTCTCCCACATTCATTTTAGTTTATAACCTACACAGTAAAAGGGGTTTGGTAGTCTCTGGCAATATACGTGAAATGTCAAATTTCTCAATTTCCATGAAGATGAGAAAAAATTAAAGTCAATTTGTTATTTAATTCATAAATTCATCTTCTTCTGAATTCTGTTAAACGAGTGATGCTTATACAGGGAAAAAAATGTTACACATCTAGATACATACTCTTAAATTTTACAATGGGAAAATACCAAACACATATGACCTCTAGAAAACATTTAAAGCTGGTAAACTGGTTCCAGCCTGTGGGCTTAGGGGAGTCCAAACCATTCAGGGATGGAAGTGGTACCCCAGCACAGCATAGCTCCTCTACAAAAGCATTACCAGACTGCTTCCTTAACTGGGTCCCTGATCTGTTCCTCTTCACTGGGTGGGACTTACCAACAGGGGCCTCAAGCCACTCCCACCATTGTTCTCGGGCTGACAGAGGTTTGAAAACTTCCTGGAACAAAGTTCCTAGGGTATGGGGTGGGCTGCCATCTTTGCTGTTTTAGCAACTTAGCCATTCCAGCCTCCAGGCTTTGGAGAGCCCAACCCAACAGGTCGCAGAAACGGTACCCCAGCACAGCATGGCTGCTCTATGAAAGTGGGGCTACACTATTTCTTTAAGCAGGTCCCTGATCCCCTTCCTCCTGGCTGGGTGAGACCTCCAAACCAGGGTCTCCAGCTAACCCCTACAGGTGCATTCAGGTCAACAACAGGTCTGTACCCACCCTGGAATGGAGCTCCCAGAGGAAGGGGCAAGCTGCCATCTCTGCTGTTTCACAGCCTTCACTGGTGATACCTCCAGGTACTGGAAAATCCAAGGCAACTACGGACTGGAGTGGATGCCTAACAAACCACAGCAGCGCTACGAAAAAGTGGCCAGACTCTTTTTTTTTTTTTTTTGAGACGGAGTCTTGCTCTGTCGCCCAGGCTGGAGTGCAGTGGCCGGATCTCAGCCCACTGCAAGCTCCGCCTCCCGGGTTCACGCCATTCTCCTGCCTCAGCCTCCCGAGTAGCTGGGACTACAGGCGCCCGCCACCTCGCCCAGCTAGTTTTTTTGTATTTTTTTAGTAGAGACGGGGTTTCACCGTGTAGGCCAGGATGGTCTCAATCTCCTAACCTTGTGATCCGCCCACCTCGGCCTCCCAAAGTGCTGGGATTACAGGCTTGAGGCCAGACTCTTAAAAAACAAAACAACAAAAACCAAAAATCCCATCCAAAAGTCAGCAACCTCAAAGATTTAGGTAGTATGCCCACAAATATGAGGAATAATCAGCACAAGAACACTGAAAACTCAAAAAGCCAGAGTGGCCTCTCTCCTCCAAATGACATCACTGCTCCAGCAAGGGTTTGGAATGTGGCTGAGGCTGACATGGCTGAAACAACAGAAATAGACCTCACCACATGGATAAAAATGAACTTCACTAAGCTAAATGAGCACATTCTAACTCAATGCAAGGAAGCTAAAAACCATAATAGAACATTGCAGGAACTGACAAACAAAACACCCAGGATAGGGAAGAACATCACCAACCTGATAGAGCTGAAAAACACAATACAAGAATTTAATAATACAATTGCAAGTATTAATAGCAGAATAGACCAAGTGGAGGAAACAATTTCAGAGCTTGAAGGGTATCTTTCTGAAATAAGCAGACAAAAATAGAGGAAAAAAATTAAAAAGTAATGAACAAAACCTCTGAGAAATACGGGATTATATAAAAAGACCAAATCTATGACTGACTGGTGTACCTGAAAGATCCAGGGAGAAGTGAACCAATTTGGAAAACATTTCAGGATATCATCCATGAGAACTTCCCCAACCTTACGAGACAGACCAACACTCAAATCAGGAAATGCAGAGAACCCCATTAAGATACTTCACGAGAAGATCATCTCCAAGACACATCATCATCAGATTCTCCAAGGTTGAAATGACAAAAAAATTTTAAAGGCAGCCAGAGAGAAAGGCCACGTAATCTACAAAGGGAAGCCCATCACACTACCAGTGGACCTCTCAATGGAAACCCTGCAAGCCAGAAGAGATTTGAGGCCAATATTTAACATTCTTAAAGAAAAGTAATTCCAACCTAGAATTTCATATCCAACCAAACTAAGCTTTATAAGCAAAGGAGAAATAAGATCCTTTTCAGACAAGTAAATGCTAAGAGACTTCGTTACCACCAGACATGCCTTGCAGGAGCTCCTGAAGGAAGCACCAAATATGAAAAGGAAAAACCACTACCAGCCACTACAAAAACACACTGAAGTACACAGCCCAGTGACACTATGAAGCAACCACAAAAACAAGTCTGCAAAATAACCAGGTAGCATCATGATGACAGGATCAAATCCACACATAATACTAACCTTAAATGTAAATGGGGTAGGCTGGGCACAGTGGCTCACACTTAAAATCCCAGTATTTTGGGAGGCTGAGGCAGGCGGATCACTTGAGGTCAGGAATGTGAGACCAGCCTGGCCAACACGGTAAAACCCCATCTCTACTAAAAATACAAAAATTAGCCGGGCGTGGTAACACAGGCCTGTAGTCCCAGCTACTCAGGAGGCTGAGGCAGGAGACCTACTTGAACCTGGGAGGCAGAGATTGCAGTGATGCGAGATCATGCCACGGCACTCCAGCCTGGACAACACAGTGAGACTCCATCTCAAAAAAAAAAAAAAGAAAGTAAATGGGCTAAATGCTTCAATTAAAAGACAGTGTGACAAGTGGGATGAAGAACCAAGACCCACTGGTATGCTGTCTGCAAGAGACTTATCTCACATGCAATGACTCACACAGGTTCAAAATAAAGGGATGGAGGAAAATTTACCAAGCAAATAGAAAACAGAAAAGAACAGAAGTCACAATCTTAGTTTCCAACAGACTTTAAATCATCAAGATCAAAAGATAAAGGGCTTTACATAATGGTAAGGGGTTCAATTCAACAAGAAGAGCTGACTATCCTAAATATATATGTACCCAACACAGGAGCACCCAGATTCATAAAGCAAGTTTTTAGAGACTTTTAAAGAGACTTAGACCCTCACACAGTAATAGTGGGAGACTTTAACACCACACCAATAATATTAGATAGATCAATGAGATGAAAAATTAACAAAGAAATTCAGGCCCTGAACTCAGCTCTGGATCAAATGAACCTGATAGGTATCTACAGACCTCTCCATCCCAGAACAACAGAATGTGCATTCTTCTCAATGCTACATGGCACTTACTCTAAAATTGGTCACAAAATCAGAAGTAAAATACTCCTCAGCAAATGCTAAAGAACTGAAATCATAGCAAACAGTTTCTTGGACCATAGTACAACTAAATTAGAACCCAAGACTAAGAAGATCACTCTAAACCACACAATTACATGGAAATTAAATAACCTGCTCCTGAATAACTTCTGGGTAAATAATGAAATTAAGGCAGAAATCAAGAAGTCCTTTGAAACTAATGAGAACAAAGATACAATGTACCCGAATCTCTGGGACACAGCTAAGGCAGTATTAAGAAGGAAATTTATAGCACTGAAATGCCCACATCAAAAAGTTAGAAAGATCTCAAGTGAATAACCTAACATAACAACTGAAAGAAATAGAGAACCAAGAGCAAACAAATCCCAAAGCTAGCGGAAGTCAAGAAATAACCAAAATTGGAGCTGAACTGAAGGATATAGAGAGATGAAAACTCATTCAAAAGATCAACAAATCCAGAAGCTGGTTTTTTGAAAAAATTAATAAAATAGACCGCTAGCTAGAATAAAAAAGAAAAAAGATTCAAATAAACACAATCAGAAATAATGAGATATTACTACTGACCCCACAGAAATACAAAAAAGACAGAGAATATTACAAACACCTGTATGCATATAAACTACAAACTCTAGAAGAAATGGATAAATTCCTGAACACATATACTCTCCCAAGAATGAACCAGGAAGAAACTGAATAACCAGCTAACACTGAATTATTGAATAGACCAATAAAAAGCTCTGAAGTTGAGGTAGCAATAAGTAGTCTACCAACCAAAAAAAGCCCAAGACCAGACAGATTCACAGCTGAATTCTATCAGAGGTACAAAGAAGAGCTGGTACCATTTCTACTGAAACTATTTCAAAAAACTGAAAAGGAGAGAGTCCTCCCCAACTCATTCTATGAGGCCAACATCATCCTGAAATCAAAACCTGGCAGAGACACAACAAAAAAAGAAAACTTCAGGCCAATATCCTCGATGAACATCACTGCAAAATCCTCAACAAAATACTGGCAAACTGAATCCAGCAGCACATCAAAAAGCTTATTTACCATGATCAAGCCGGCTTCATCCCTGGCATGCAAAGTTGGTTCAACATACGTAAATCCATAAATGTGATTCATCACATAAATAGAACTAAAGAAAAAACCATATTATCTCAATAGATGCAGAAAAGGATTTTGATACAACTCAACATCCCTTCATGTTAAAAACTCTCAATAAACTAGCTGTTGAAGAAACAGACCTCAAAGTAGTATGAGCCATCTATGACAAACCCACAGCCAACATTATACTAAATGAGCAAGAGTTGGATGCACTTCCCTTGAAAATCGACACTTCTATTCAACATAGTGCTGGAAGTCCTAGCCAGAGCAATCACACAAGAGAAAGAAAGCACATTCAAATAGGACGAGAGGAAGTCAAACTATCTCTGTTTGCAGATGACATGATTCTATATCTAGAAAATCCCATAGTCTCGGCCCCAAAGCTCCTTCAGCTGATAAACAACTTCAGCAAAGTTGCAGGATACAAAATCAATGTACAAAAATCACTAGTATTCCTATACACCACTGCCAACAAAATGAAGAGCCAAATCAGAAAGCCAATCCCATTCACAATTGTCATAAAAATAAATAAATAAAGTACCTAGGAAACAGCTAACCACGGAGGTGAAAGATCTCTACAATGAGAATTACAAACCCTGCTCAAAAAAACCAGACACCAATAAATGAAAAAACAACCCATGCTCATGGACAGGAAGAATCAATATCATTAAAATGGTTACACTACCCAAAACAATTTACAGATTCAATGCTATTCCTATCAAACTATCAATGACATTCTTCAAAGAACTAAAAAAAATTATTTTAAATTTTATATGGAACCAAAAAGGGGGCCCAAATAGCCAAGACAATCCTAAGCAAAAAGAAAAAAGCCAGATAAATCACAATACCCAACTTCAAGCTATACTACAAACTACACAGCATGGTACTGGTATAAAAGCAGGCATATAGACCAATGGAACCGAATACAGAGCCCAGAAACAAGGCCTCTCACATCTATGACCATCTGATCTTTGACAAAGCTGACAAAAACAAGTAATGAGGAAAAGACTCCCTATTCAATAAATGGTGTTGGGATAACTGACTAGCTATAGAAGACTGAAGCCAAACCCCTTCCTTACATCATATACAAAAATCAATTCAAGATGGATAAAGACTTAAATGTAAAACTCAAAACTATAAAAAACTCTGGAAAACAACCTTGGCAATGCTATCCTGGACACAGAAATGGGCAAAGATTTCATGACAAAGAAACCAAAAGCAACAGCAACAAAAGTAAAAACTGACAAATGGGATCTAATTAAACTTAAGAGCTTCTGCACAGCAAAAGAAACTATCAACAGACAACCTACAGAATGGGAGAAAATATCTGAAAACTATATATCTGACAAAGCTCTAATATCCAGCATCTATAAGGAACTTAAACAGGTTTACAAGCAAAAAACAACTCCATTAAAAAGCAGGCAAAGGACATGAACAGACACTTTTCAAAAGAAGACATACATGTGGCCAAGAAGTATGGAAGAAAAGTTCAGCATCACTGATCATTAGAGAAATGCAAATCAAATCCACAATGAGATACCATCTGACACCAGTCAACATGACCATTATGAAAAACTCAAAAAAATATCAGATACTGGCAAGGTTTCAGAGAAAAGGAAACCCTTATACACTGTTGGTGGAAGTGTAAATTAGTTTAACCATTGAGGAAAGCAGGATGGCAATTCCTCAAATAGCTAAAATCAGAACTACCATTCAACCCAGCAATCCCATTACTGGGTATATAGGCAGAGGGATATAAAGCATTTACCCAAAGACACATGCACACAAATGTTCACTGCATCACTGTTCACAATAGCAAAGACATGGAATTAACCTAAATGCTCATCAATGACAGACTGGATAAGGAAAATGCAGTACACATACATCACGGAATATCATGGAGCTGTTAAAAAGAATGAGATGCCTTTTACGTGAACATGGATAGAGCTGGAAGCTATCATCCTTAGCAAACACACACAGAACAGAAAACCAAATACCATATGTTCTCACTTATAAGTGGGAGCTACATAAGAACTTACAAACACAAAGATGGAAGCAACAGACACTGGAGTCTACTTGAGGGGTGAGGGCGGGAGGAGGGAGAGGAGCAGAAAAGATAATTATTGGGTATTGAGCTTAATACCCGGGTGATGTAATAATATGTACGACAAATCCCTGTGGTATGTGTTTATCAATGTAACAAACCTTCACATGTACCCCTAAACCTAAAATAAAATTTTTTTAAAAGAAAACATAAATAAAGTGGGTAAACTGCATGTATTTACTTCAGATACTATTTTGGGAGTAAAGGTTTAGTTTAGTGAGCTTTGACTCAAAATATAAAATTAAAGTATTAGCATATTTTTATTCTAATCATATTGTTAAAGCAACAAACCAACAACATAAAATTGAAATGTAAACATAACATAGTCAAAGGAATTTTCTGGGACTATTTATGGCCACATTTCTATTAAAATATTTACTAGGTTAGTACAAAAGTAATTGTGGTTTTGCCTATTACTTTTACACCAAACTAATATTTACTATTTGATAGGTGGTCTGGCAGTTTGATTATAATGTTCATGCAATAAGACCTTGACACTTTCCAACACTTGCTTGTTTCTTTGACTTGCTGCAGAAATTAATGACTTATTATTGAGTGTATTTATATTTTTTAAATAATTTGTTTTATTATTAAAACAATTATGATAAACTTCATTAAAATTTACCTTTGATAGTTTGCCTATGCACAAAATGTCCATTACATAGCTCATGAATGTCAAAAACTTTATGTGCTGTCACTATAAGTATATACAGCATCAGGCATGGTTTTGTTTTTTTCTTTCTTTTTTTTTTTTTGAGACGGAGTCTGGCTGTCACCCAGGCTGGAGTGCAGTGGCCGGATCTCAGCTCACTGCAAGCTCCGCCTCCCAGGTTTACGCCATTCTCCTGCCTCAGCTTCCCGAGTAGCTGGGACTACAGGCGCCCGCCACCGGCTAGTTTTTGGTATTTTTTAGTAGAGATGGGGTTTCACCGTGTTAGCCAGGATGGTCTCGATCTCCTGACCTCGTGATCCGCCTGTCTCAGCCTCCCAAAGTGCTGGGATTACAGGCTTCAGCCACCACGCTTGGCCAGTTTTTTTCTTTCTTAAAGTTTTCTAGGCTTTGGTTCCTTGTCTGTGAAACAGGAATAACAGCACCTACCTCAAAGAGTTATTGTGACCAGTATATAAGATAATACATATAAAGCACTTAGAATAATGCCCCAGTTTAAGGTAAACCCATATATATCTATATAAGTATGTATATATACCTATAAAAACATATACAATAAAGTTTAAATTTTAGTTCCTATATGATCCCCAAAGATTAACACTAGACTAGAGTCTAAGGACTCTAGTATAGTTTTCTATCTCTTAAATATATTTGTTCTCCGTTTTTAATAATTGTTTCAGTGCCTATATCTTTAAGTAGCAAATTCTTTTCTGTAACTTTTATTTTTTTACAGCCAAGGTATCACTGTGTTTCTGAGGCTGCACTTAAATTCCTGTATTCAAGTGATCCTCCCATCTCAGCCTTCCGAGTAGCTGGGACTACAGACACATGCTACCACACCAAGCATGTAGCAAATTCTTTTTCCATTGTTTTATCGATATTCAACATGCAAAAAATTTAATCTTATAGAAGTATATAAAGTGAAAAGTAGTCCAGGCATGGTAGCTCATGCCTGTAATCCCAGGACTTTGGGAGGTTGAGGTGGGAGGATCACTTGAATACAGGAATTCAAGACCAAACTGGGCAATATAGTTAGACTCCATCTCTGAAAAAAAAAAAATAAATAAATAAATAAATTAGCTGAACATCGTGATATATGCTGGTAGTCCCTAGCTACTCAGCAGGCTGAAGCAGGAGGACCACTTGAGCCCAGGAGTTTGAGGCTGCAGTGAGCTATGATCACGCTACTGCACCATAGCTGGGTGAGAGCAAGACCCTGTCTCTAAAAAAATAAAATAAAGGGCTTAATTTCCCAAAATGAGATCAATCTAAACATACTGGCCTGCACTTTATCTCACTTAATACACCATGAACAACTTTCCATATCATTATTTTTATTGCTGGACAGTATCTCACTGTATATTATTTAACCATTCCCCTATTGAGATCCATTTAGATTGTTTCTAATTTTTCAGTAAAGCAAACAATGCTACAATGTAAACATGTACATATATCTTCTAAAACCTGCAGATATTTTCAGAGTCTCGAAAATGGGATTGTTAGCTACTTAGCCCTAAAGAACAAAACCTGAGGCAAAGCTCCCAAGCTAAGGAATTCTTGGAAAGTAAAATCCCAGAATATGAAGGATGAGAGGAAAACAGGGGTGTGGAAGGAGAGCAGGAAAAGCAAACAAAAGATGGTACTGGCTTGACTGACCTAGGTCACATAGGATGTTTTCCAGTCAGGCTATGGACCAATGTAGCTCAACCAGCAGAAAAGGAAGCCCAACCAGCAGAATGTAGCCCAACCAGCAGAAAAGGAAGAAAGAAAAAAGGAATCATCTGCCAGTCTTTTCCTATCTTCTGCCTATCCTTGGGCAAAGTTTGCCTCTTGAACTTCTGGGCTTGCTACCTAATTCCTCCAAGTAATTACTGATAGAGCTTCTACCACATTTGTCCCCATTTCCTGAGCCCAGAAGCAGTAGGAGTCAAAGCCTCCATGAGTTTGGCTGGATAGGAGGAGGTCCTGCTGACGCAGGTCCTCATACTAAAGGAGGCTAAGAAGGCCGCTGGTTTAAGGAGGCAAAGGAACTATATCCTAGAAGACTGCTGCCAAATTTACACTCCACTAAAGATGCGTGACTGGGCTTATTTTCTCATGCTCTGCCAACAAGCCTTCTAATTCAGATAAGAAGTAGTATATACTATTTTATTTACATTTCTTGATTATTAGTGAGGCTGAACATCTTTCTCTGTTTATTGGCATTTGTTATTTCCCCTGGAGACAGACTATTTTTACAAATTTCTCACCCTTCCATTATGAGTCTATAAACTACAAGGTACTGTTAATCTCAGTTCTGCCCTATTTCCAAAAATTACTTCAAGTTACCCCTAAATCAGATATTTAAGGCTATCAGTTAGCTTAACACCATAAAAATCTTTGATGGCTATTCTTTCCACAGATACCACAGAGGAAGACAAGGCAGAAACATGACAACTGCCTTATCCTAGTTTCCACAACTATATTTTGTAGGGTTAGGGAAACTTTTGACATTTAAGAAAACTTTGCAATTCCACCCAGCTTTCCATATGTCCTCAACTTGTGGCCAGAATGCTTCAGTATCACACAGAACAACACCTGCCTGCCATCACCTCTATCTACACACCAACCAAGGTGCACTGCCAGTGCTCAAATTTATTTTATTACTACAGGGTTTTGACCATAAGATAACCATGTTTAACAATATACAGTCCTTTTCCACAAAAGGATACATATTGAGAAATTCGGAACCAAATTTGTAATAGCATCTTCTCTTTTTCCTCTCAGGTTCCTTTTACCTGTCAAGAATTACCCTGATTGTTTTTTCAGATTTGATTCTGCATTGTACGCAAAGGTCAACCCATCACCTAACTCTCCCCCTTTTCATCTTTGCCATGCTCCAAGAATTCAAAGTCCAACAAACATTGGTAGTTTTGGAAGTAAAGCTGTAAAGTCAGCAATATTTTTGGACTTGAACTAGAAATTGTGTCAAATAACTAGAAGTCGTATTTCACATGCTCTGTAAAGAAAATAAAATTCCACTGCCTCTAGAAGGAGGATACTCTATAGTGAGCCTGAAAACAATATAATAATTCTACAGAGTTTTAAATCCAGGCCTTCAAAAACATTTTCAAAAAGTAAATTCATTTTCAACTTGGTTAATAAAATCTAATTCATGCAATTGACAGATTCAATATAGATGAAGAAAATAATTTTCCAACTCTAAATTAAAGGAATATGAGTTAGACAATTAAATCAATCCCATAAGAATCGAGGTTTGCCATGGTACAGCCACATAACGGAAATGTATTGTTTCCCTCTGAATAATTCCTCTGTAATTTCAACCTGGTCATTTATTCCACCATAGCCTACCATGTGCAGGTTATCATTCACTAATATCCTTAGCAACACTAACATTGCATCCCATTTATTTTTTGGTAGCATATTAATAAAATACTTGCCTCAGTTAAGTTTCATATTTGATATAAAATTTATATTTGCATTGCACTCTACAGTTTACAAATTGTTTTCTACATATATAACTTCAATGAATTACAATCTTCCTTCACAACTTTAAAGCATAATACACTACTAATCTCCAAAAGCAAATTACGTCAAATATAACGAATAAGATTTTAACAATAAGAGATTAATAGAAATAGAAAGAAATTAACCTATTGTTCCCTTCTTATCTTGCTACAAACAATTCCACATTAACATTGTTGGTTCATTTTTCCAATTTAAGCTGTTAAAAATGCATACTAAATTTCCCTATATTGTATTTCAATCAATTGCCTAAGCTGAGACTAGCGTCATAAATAAAGCACAGGATCATAAATTTCTCAAAAGACATAAAATCAAAGACACCCAACACTTAAATGTAAAGATAAAAAACAGCAAAAACAAAAAACAAAACAAAAAAACACAAGAACCATGAAAAGAAGTTATATGAAATTCCAGCTGATCAGTTGTTTAAACAGTCTATTCTGAACAGACTTAGTCTTTACTTTCTAAACTGATATTAATATTACAACCATGTACCAGAATCATCTTGGTCTAGTCTTTTCATTTTATGTTTTCTTATAAATTATGGTGCTATGGGAAAAAAGTCAATCGCCTTTCAGATGTTTGACTGCAAAAGCACTACTTAGAATAGCAATGATCTGAGTTATTTAAATACAGAACTCTGCATGAAATGAGGGCTATCTGCAAAAGAGCACATACTTAAACTACGGTATATATTACAATATTTCAAACAGTCCCTAGAAGATCTTAAGCCTCCCATGATTCTATGATCACACAGTTGACAAGGAACTCTAGAATACAGAAAAATTTCTGCTAAACCCCTGCAAAAGACAATAACACAGTTTTAACTATTTGCATACCAACAAGCTCTACATCCACATTTCATCATATCCAGGCATTAAGGGTCACTTTGCTTGTGCTCACAAAAAGTACTTTTTTAAATATAGTTAAACTGAATTCATTTTTTAAAGCACATAATTAAAATGGTATTTAAGACCAAATGCCACTGTGTGAAGATGGGTAAAAATAATTAATTGCTCAATTTCTTGGATGAAATAAATCCATCTCTTAAAGAAAAATATTCTGTTTTCTAAAGTTTCAGAACTTTTTGTTATTAACCTGTGAATATAATGTAAATAGAAATTTGCAACTTAAGAATTCGTTCTTCTGTTCATTTTGCAATTGATATTTCCTTGTTCCTAAGTGATGCAAATAATTAAGTTTATCTGTTGGCCAGGTGCAGTGGCTCAGTCTTGTAAACCCAGCACTTTGGGAGGCTAAGGTGGGCAGATCTCTTGAGCCCAGGAGTTCAAGACCAACCTGGACAACATGCGCAAAACCACATCTCTACAAAAAAATGCAAAAATTAGCCAGGCATGGTGGCATGTGGCTGTAGCACCAGCTACTTGAGAGGCTCAGGTGAGAGGATCAAAGCCTGAAGAGGTCAAGGCTGCAGTGAGACATCATTGTGCCACTGTACTCCAGTCTGGGCAACACAGAGTGAGATTCTAAGAAGAGGAAAAAAAAAAAAAGTTTATCTGTCAACTTGGAAGGAGATATGAATTAGTCTGTTTTCATGCTGCTGGTAAAACCATACCCGAGACTGGGAAGAAAAAGAGGTTTAATTGGACTTACAGTTCCAGATGGCTGGGGAGGCCTCAAAATCATGGCGGGGGGCAAAAGGCACTTCTTACATGGTGGCGGCAAGAGAAAAATGAAGAAGCAAAAGCAGATACCCCTGATAAGCCCATCAGATCTCATAAGACTTATTTAGTATCACAAGAATAGCATGGTAAAGACCAGCCCCCATGATTCAATTACCTCCCCCTGGGTTCCTCCCACAACACATGGGAATTCTGGGAGATACGATTCAAGTTGAGATTTGGGTGGGGACACAGCCACACCACATCAAGAAAACTGGCACTTTACTCTTTCTTAACAGGTATAAGGTAATAAAGTTTAAAACTGCAGATTTTATTTAAGCATAAAAATGATCAAACAAAAACCAAGTATGGTTGGTATAGCAAATTATTCAAGATACGTGGTATTCTGCCTCAGTGGAGGTTTATACCAATGAGTTTCCTCAAAACTCTCTCTTCCACACATGCATGCACAGATATTTATAAACAAAGAAAAATGTTTCTATCTCTAATGACTAAAGTTATACATTTAATATTATTTCTAATGTGCTGAAGTTTTAGGAACATAGGTACGCATAGGGCAAGGCCAGACCTGAGGAGCTCCAAAATATCTTTGCTCTATCTTGTTCAGTCCCACTACAGTGTCAAACCCCTCCTTTAAGTTAAGGTATCCTCTGCTGGGCCCATTTGGGTACCAAATATGTTAACCTTCCATTACTTCACTATTCAAGGTTGATCTGTAATATTTAGGTGATGTGTGGCAAAAAATTATACTACGAATGAACGGTGCACACTTTACTGGTAAACAAGAATGCCTCAGAGTATCAGAGGACAACAGCATTGTGATTCAGGGTAGATGTAGTTAAAGTACTTCATCAAACATTCCTGGAAACTCTGGATGATAAAGCCAGAGGGTAGCTGTTGGTCTAGAAATAAACTTCCCCAATTTAAATTTCCATGGAAGACACTACAAACACAAAGGCAGGCTGGGTGGTTGTGTGTGCGGGGGTGTGGGTGTGTATATCATCAATAAGTATAAAAAAATTCATAAAATCTAATTCAGTTTTCAAAGTCCTAGTCCAATAATACAGTAATTAAACTGGATGATTTCATGTTACACTGATCAGTAGGAATGCTAAAGAAAGAAGCTAAAAGCTGAGTAATTTGGTATCTTGAGTTTACTAGGAAAAACACATTCTAAAGTACTTTAATTCTTTAAAAATTTAAGAAGATGACATATAATTAATCATTATTATTATTATAAGACTTCAGCAAGAATATAGCATTAGTTTATGCTAAGTAATACGGCCTGAAGTGGGCTCAATAAATCTTAGCTGAACTGAATCTCAAGGGACAAATTAACATAGTCACCCCCTAGTTTTACAACACAAATAGATATGAAAACAAAGACTATACAGTACTTGGAAGTATAGGAATCTAGTAGAATACTACTGAACAAAAGCATAGAATAATTCCATAGAATAAAACATATACAAGTGAAATGCTCCATGGACTATAAAAATTTGTATTTAGAAAAAGCACAAAGATTAAGATAGTGGTAAAAATGATTTAATCAGCTATTGTATAAATATTAGATATTTTAAACATTTAGTCTCTCAAAATGTAAAACTTTTACACACGAGTCAAATTTGGCAGGAGTGGAGGGGAGGGCGGTAGGGAGAGAAATCAGCTTTAAAATGTCTCTATCTAACTTTGTAATACAAAATTTTAATATCCCAAAATGTTAAGAATTTTAAAAACTGTAAAAAGAGATAAATTGTCCGTGCATTTTAAAAAATTGAGGCAATACAGATAGGATTGTTTGGAATACAAGTCAGTAATATATGTATATACAATTTTGCTGTTTTTCAGGTTTTTAATGTATCTAATTTCTTACTAATACCATCAAACTGCCTTTGCTATAGTTACTGATACTGAATGGTACATAATAACAGTAGCACAAAGAGATTAAACCCACACATATGCACATACACACACACACACACATAAACATAAAAATTAAACTATCACCACCACCAAAATAAGTTCTGGATTCACTTGATTAAAATATTTCTTATAACCTTTTATTTGTATTAAAAAGTAACGTCCATATTAATACTCATATATATATATATAAAACATATATATGTATATACATACACATGCCCATAGCCAATTTTATATATAATAGGGTTAAATTATAAAATTATAATATTCATTCTATGTTGAGATTTTGCCTCCTTGTAAATCTAAAAGTAGTATTTCAAAATATTTCCAAAGACTACCAATTCTTACCGAATTAAAGACCACTTTTCTATTCATTTACAATTTCCAATTTATTCATAATTCTGCTAATATTCACTTATATTCAGGGAGAAATACAAGAAAAGATAGCACTATTTTGTCAAGGTAGCACAGAAAGCTATTAAGCCATCCTGAAACACATGTGGAGTATATTGCTCCTTAAAAAGTTATACAATGAGAGGTATACTAGAATAGCTTAAATATAGTTGAAATTCATACTTGCTTTTAAAAGGGTATGCAGTCCTAGAAAAGAGCACCAGGCTCTAATAAAATATGGCCAAATAGCTGATATTCAAAGAAATAAAACATAAAATATATCTAAAAAGCAAAAAAAAAAAAATCTTCTAAAATGTGTTGTGTAATGTCATGTGGAGAAAATAGTTCAAGTATCTAAGTTAAGCAAGCCTAGACCTGAAATTTCGCTTTTGGACATTCTGGCTATGGGCTGGGTTACTTAACCTCTCTGATCCTTAGCTTCCTCATCTGTAAGAGGGGAATTATTTTCTCTACAAGATTGTTAAAAGGACTAATTGATACTAATAGAATCTTTCTGGCTTTTTACCTAAAAACTTTTTAGCTACCGAGTATATTACAATAGAAATAATACATTCATTAAGTCTGTGTTATATAATTTCACCTACTTCTGTTCCAGTGTATTTTTAAAATAAATGGAGAATAAAAAATTATCTTTCTTCACTGGATTTCAAATCCAAAACAACAGACTTTCAGGATCTATATTTAAAATGATCCAGGCCGGGCGCGGTGGCTCAAGCCTGTAATCCCAGCACTTTGGAAGGCCGAGACGGGCGGATCACGAGGTCAGGAGTTTGAGACCATCCTGGCTAACACGGTGAAACCCCGTCTCTACTAAAAAATACAAAAAGCTAGCCGGGCGAGGTGGCGGGCGCCTGTAGTCCCAGCTACTCGGGAAGCTGAGGCAGGAGAATGGCGTAAACCCGGGAGGCGGAGTTTGCAGTGAGCTGAGATCCGGCCACTGCACTCCAGCCCGGGCGACAGAGCAAGATTCCGTCTCAAAAAAAAAAAAACAAAACAAATAAAATGATCCAGTGTTGTCTCCCTGTAATTTACTGTCCAATTGGAACATTTTCTATATGTCCCTTTCAGGGATACTTTCAGGTTTTTTGTGGAGAGGAAAGGGGTTAAAGTTAACATGTACATAGAAAAATGTACATATTTTAAGTGGATTTTCACAAACCGAATAAATATGAAATCAACACCCAGATTTAAAAATCCATTAAGCCAGCATCCAGATCAAGAAATAGAATTATTACCAGCATTCAAACTGAGATAGTTTTGAGAGTGAAAGGTGGCACTATTTTAACAGCCTAAATGAGATATAATTGACATATAATAACTGCATATTTAAATTGTACAGTTTGATGAGTTTTGACATATATTGGTGAAACTACCACCACAGTCAAGATGATGAACATATATATCCACCACCTCGGCAAGTTTCCCTGTGCCCCTTTTGTAATCCTTATTGTTTATTCCTACTTCGTATCCCTGGGCAACCACTGATCTGGTTTCTGTCACCGTGGTTTGCATTTTCTAGAATTTTATTTATTTATTTATTTTTGACATGGGGTCCCACTCTGTGGCCCAGGCTGGAGTGCCATGGCATGATCACAGTTCACTATAGCCTCAACCTCCTGGGCTCAAGCAATCCTCCCATCTCAACCTCCTGAGTAACTGGGACCACAGGTGTAAACCACCACACTCAGCTAATTTTTTTATTTTTTGTAGACATGAGGTCTTGCTATATTGCCCAGGCTGGTCTTGAACTCTTAGGCTCAAGCAATCCCCCCATCCTGGCCTCCCAAAGTGCTGGGATTACAGGCATGAGCCACCATGTTATGTATACCAATAGTTTTTTCCTATTTAGTATTCCATTGTATAGATATACCATAATTTGTTTAGCCATTCTCCTGTTGATGGAAATTTGGTTTCCAGTTTGGGGTTATTATAAATAAAGCTGCTATGAACATTTGTGTAAAAAAATAAAGTAAAATGACCTAACGTTTACTGTATAATGGAAAATGCTATAACACCTAGAGTTAGTGGGGCACTTTTCATTTTCCCTTTTACTTAAATCAACATCACAGATTATTAAGAGTTTCACTAAGTTTGTTATTAAACATATTAAAATTCAACCCAAGGAAAAACAGGACAACTAGAAGATAACATTTATCATGTATAGGCACTCAGGTATACATTATGGCTAGGGAAAATAGCAAAACAAACAACTATCACATACCAAAATCTGAATATGGTTCCAATACAACCCAATCCCACCAACATCAATGAAAAGACTAGAAGTTTATCCCCAGGTAAAATCATTTGAGATATCTGATGTGAAACTATCATGTTATTTAAAGATGGAATGTGAGGCCAAAAAGCATTCACAAGTTCTGTTTAAGTTATATCATTAACTCATTTATGCCGGAGGTTGAAAAATTTTTTTTTTCAAAAATCAGACCTTGGCAATGACCTTGAGCAGTAAGATGTAAATAACTCCCACAAGCTTTGCATTCCAATAAATGGAACACAAGGCATAAATGGGTTAAATTAAAAAAAAAAAAAAAAGAAGTTGTCACTCAAAGGTTTTTGCCTATGCACAGATATAGGCTAATACAGTGCTTCTTTTCCTCAACTGAGAAGTATCACAAAAGAAAATTTAAAAGTACAATTGGCAAATAAAACAAGAAAACTCAGCTGGGCACAGTGGCTCGTGCCTGTAATCCCAGCACTTTGGAAGGCCAAGGCGGGTGGGTCACCTGAGGTCGGGAGTTTGAGACCAGCCTGGCCAACATGGTGAAACCCCGTCTCTAGGAAAAATACAAAAATTAGCCAGGTGTGGTGGTGTACTCCTGTAATCCCAGCTACTTGGGAGGTTGAGGCAGGAGAATTGCTTGAACCCGGGAGACGGAGGTTGCAGTGAGCTGAGATCATAACGTTGCACTCAGCCTGGACAACAGAGCGAGACTCTGTCTCAAACAAACAAAAACAAGAAAACTCAAAAACTCAAGTACATGGATGGAAGAAATGTGAAAATATCCAATGAATATATCAGATTATATATCTATTCACCAGTTCCCCTCTGAAGTTAAGCAAAACATTACACAATATAATATTTTGTATAACATTATACCCCCTTACCCACGGGGTATGTATTCTAAGACCCCTAATAGATGCCTGAAACTGTAGACACTACAGAGCCCTATATATACTATGTTTTTTCCTATATAGAAACAGGTAATGATACATCTTGATGAAGGGATGTATGGAGTGGGACAAGAAAGATTTTATCACACTAGGGCATGCAATTTAAAACTTATGAATTGTTTACTTCTGGAATTTTCCACTTAATATTTTTGGAACAACGTTGACCTCAGGTGACTGCAACCCCTCAGAAAGCAAAACTATAGATCAGGGAGGACTGCTATACCTTTTTAAACCACAAACAGGGACCACTGACAAACACATACACATATATAAGAGCATACACACAAGCATTAAGAATCCTACAGTTCCTAAATATTGCATAACTCTCTATAAAGTCAGTAGGATAGACCATTAAATGTTTTTACTAACACACCATGCTTTTCTGTATTGAAAATTACCTCTATATGGAGGTTAATAAATTTGGCCCAAAATATAATCAATCTCTGTTCCTAGTAACAAAACATGTCATAATAGAGTTTTCCATTAGAACAAATGTTTTTTCAGTAGAAAAAATAATCTCTTTATAATTTAAAAAACAGATAAAATGCAGTCCTAGTTCTTAATTCCCAACTAATACACACAGGTTACTTTTTTATTAAAATAAGTCAGAAATGGTTTCTTAAATCAGGAAAGAAACTATTTCTAGATTATTTCTTTTAGCTATAGCTTTAACATCATAATTCAATTAATCTACTAAAATGTGTAACTGTTGTATCTACAAAAAGCTTATCCTGCTCTAACGCACAAATAAGAAGTCTTAAAAAGTCTTCCACAAGCTGGGGAGGGCAGTGTGCACCTGTAGTCTCAGTTACTTGGAAGGATGAGGCAGGAGGATCACTTGAGCCCAGAAGTTGAGGTCTAGCCTAGGCAACATAGTGAGACTCCATCTCTTAAAAAAAAAAAAAAAAAAAAAGAATTCTTTTGCAAAAGAAAATTTTAATTGCACAGGATACTAATTTTCTCTAAATTTTCCAATGAATTTAGATCACCATTTGATACTTATTTTTCTTAACTTACATGGATTGAATAGGAAAACAAAATCATTTTTAGTTCTAATCTATTATCCCAAAAGTACACCATTTTGGGACATAAAGATAACAAGATTATCTTTACTGAAATTATTATAATTTTTCATTAAAATGTATTTTTATTTATTAAGTACAGCTAAAAAATAATTTCTAACCTTATAGTTTTTATTGTGTGTCTATTAGGGAAACACACAAAATAAGCATAATTCAGGTGTATTTAGTTTCACAGAAAAATCACAGTAACTTTAAACTGGGAAACACTGCCCTCTATAGTCCACTGAATTAAACAACAATTCGATTTATAATACTTAGAACAATATAATCTAGACAAGGAATTTTGGACTTTCTGCCTCGTTCCTGAAGCAAAATTTTCCCGCTCTATAAATCTTTTTTTCTTTTGTTTGAGATGGAGTCATGCTCTGTCGCCCAGGTTGGAGTGCAATGGCACGATCTCGGCTCACTGCAACCTCTGCCTCCCAGGTTCAAGCAATTCTCCTGCCTCAGCCTCCCAAGTAGCTGGGATTACAGTACCACCATGCCCAGCTAATTTTTGTATTTTTAGTAGAGACAGGGTTTCACCATATTGGTCAGTCTGGTTTCAAACTCCTGACCTCAGATGATCTGCCTGCCTTGGCCTCCCAAAGTGCTGAGATTACAGGCATGAGCCACCGCACTCAGTCTATAAATCCCTTTTTTAAAAAGAAGTTTATGCTAGAGAAATGCCCATGTCAAATATCCATTTAGCTGGGCACAGTGGCTCACGCCCAGGCAATAAGCAAGACCCCACCTCTACCAAAGAAAAAGAAAAAGAAAATTAGCTGGTGCAATGGCACACACCTGTAGTCCCAGCTACTCGGGAGGCGAAGGTGGGAAGATCACTTGAGCCCAGGAGTTTTAGGCTGCAATGAGCTAGGATTGCACCACTGCACCCAGCCTGGGCAACACAGCAAGACCTTGTCTCTAAACACAAACAAAATATTCATAAATCTCATTTAAAGCCTGTTCTCTAAAGAAATCAATACTTGCATGCTTATTGCAGCACTACTCAGAATAGCAAAGATAACAAGTCAACCTAAATGTCTATCACAGACGAATGGATAAATAAAATGTGGTATATATACACAATGAAATATTATACAGCTATAAAAAAGAATGAAATGTTGCAGGGTGCAGTGGCTCAAGCCTCTAATCCCAGCACTTTGGGAGGCCGAGACGGGCAGATCACGAGGTCAGGAGATCAAGACCATCCTGGCTAACACGGTGAAACCCCGTCTCTACTAAAAAATACAAAAAGCTAGCCGGGCGAGGTGGCGGGCGCCTGTAGTCCCAGCTACTCGGGAGGCTGAGGCAGGAGAATGGTGTGAACCCAGGAGGCAGAGCTTGCAGTGAGCTGAGATCCGGCCACTGCACTCCAGCCTGGGCGACAGAGCGAGACTCCGTCTCAAACAATAAATAAATAAATAAATAAAATAAAAAATAAAAAAGAATGAAATGTTATTTGCAGCAACATGGATGGATGGAACATGAGGTCATTATCTTAAGTGAAATAAGCTAGACACAAAAAGACAAACATCATGTTCTCATTTATATGTATGAGCTAAAAAATTTGATCACATGGAGGTAGAGAGTGGAAAGAATTAAAAGAGAGTGGGAGGGGTGAGTCGGGGGAAGAGGGGAAAATGAAGAGAAGTGGGTGAAAGGGTATAAACATACAGTAAGAAAGAAGGAATAAATTCAATGTTTGATAGCAGAGTAGTGGGACTACACTTGACAAAAATGTACAGATATCCTAAATGCCCTGACTTGATCAGTACACACTGTATACGTGTAACAAAATTTCACTGGTACCCCACATATTTGTAAGAAAATACAAGCAGTCTGGCAGGTGCGCCTGTAATCCCAGCACTTTGAGGCTGAAGTGGGTGAATTGTTTGAGTACAGGAGTTCAAGACTGGCCTAGGCAACATGGCGGAACCCCGGCTCTACTAAAAATACAAAAAACTAGCTGGGTGTGGTGACACACACCTGTAGTCCCAGGTATTCAGGAGGCTGAGGTGGAAAGATGGCTTGAGCCCGGGAGGTAGAGGGTGCAGTGAGCAGAGATCACACCACCGTACTCCAGCCTGGGTGATAGAGCCAGACCCTGTCTCAAAACCAAAGAAAAAAAAGAAAATACAAGCAGTCTGATAGTACTGGAATCTAAAATAAAAGATGAAGAGCGATAAATAGGTGGGACTTAAGTGTGAATATAAACCAGATTATGGTGGACTCTGTATGTCATGCTAATTTAGCCTGTAAGTAAAGGGGAACCACTTTTAAATGGGGAAAACATGGTCAGGTATACATTCAGATAAGTCAATTCAGAAGCAATGCGGAGGACAGAATTGAGAGGGACCACACTCAAAACAAGGAGAATACAGAAGGCATTGCAACAGCCCAGGCAAGAGATGATGATATATTAAGACAGAGGCAGTAGGGATAGAAAGAAAGTGATAGATGTAGATTACTTAAAAGATAAAATTCGTGACACTTGGCAACTAATTAAATAGGTCACTAAGAAAAAGCAGTAAGAAGAGACTCAGGGATCACTGCTACGTTCCTCACTTGAATGAACTCAGTATATGGCCGTACCATTAAATAAGCAATGAAGGAGAAGAAAGCATCTGAAGGCCAGGGTAAAGGGGGTAGAGAGTTGATGAGTTCTATTTTAGATCTGTTGAGTCGGAAGTGCCAATGCAACACTAAACAGAAATGCTCAATAAGTATTCCAGCACTCAATGGAAACTCAAAGCCAAAAAGGCAGAGTTCTTCAAGCCAAATGGAGCTTGTAGAAGTACTTGATTAGGCTCATATTATGTTTAACTTAAAAAACAAAATCAGAAGACGTCACTTAAAAAATGAGATTTCAGGCTGGGTACAGTGGCTCATGCCTGTAATCCTAGCACTTTGGGAGACTGAGGTGGGTGGACGACTTGAGGTCAGGAGTTCGAGACCAGCTTGGCCAACACGGTGAGGCCTCTTCTCTACTAAAAATACAAAAATTAGCTGGGCATGGTGGCATGTGCCTGTAGTCCCAGCTACCCAGGAAGCTGAAGCTGGAGAATCGCTGGAACCTGGGAGGCAGAGTCTGCAGTGAGCCAAGATCACAACACTGTACTCCAGCCTGGGCAACACAGTGAGATTCCGTCTCAAAAAAAAAAAAAAAGAAATCGAGAGTTTATATCAGATCTGGTACTACTGAGCATTCATGGCAATAACTGGCTTGAGCTAAGCTAAGGTCTAATTCCCCTCTTTAAATAGGGCATGCACTCTACTGCAAACCACAGCCTCGTGATTCTCTCTATATAAATCAAAACCCACTTCATTCATTTATGTTAATGGCCTGGCCCATGAAGGCACTTGTTTTTGATTTTTTTTTGTGACCCTCATCTAAAAACCTTAAGCCCTGATCAGGACACAGAAAAGATCAGGGCTAAAACATAAATTTAGACTCAATATAGGCTGTGGTTAAAACTGCAAAAATGATAGGGAGAGTCACAGTTTTGAAAATCATCAACACAGGCTGAATCTTGGGGCAAAAAAATACTTAATCATGCAGATTTTGTGCTTTATAATATTTCTATTACCTTAAAAGTGGCCTTTACTATACTGAAATCTTGATTCAAAATTCACTTTCCCTGTATATATTTTAATCTCTTCAGTAACACTGTTAGTCTTTAACCACAAATGCTGAGTATTCTATTTATTCCCAGGTAGCTTTTTTCAGGAACTGCTAATAGCATCCTACATACCTATATGCTCTAAAAATGCTAATTAAATTAAATAAAGTATTCCCCTTATACTGAGCATAAGTTATGCCCTGGAACTTGAAGAAACAAAAGAAGAACCAGAAGAAGGTTGGAAACACACTCTTAAGAGAGAAATGTAAGGGATTCATGTTATTTACCCTGGAAAAGAGAATTAGAAGGGAATTAGAATAATCTAGGTACCCTCTATGTCATGGCCCTGTGATGAACTTTGTAGGTGGTAAATAGCAACACAAAGGTGAATCCGACACGGTCCTTGCCTTGAAGAGCCTATGGGCTGGATGGAGTACTATCAAGTCCAACAGTCAGGTGAATTTCTTTCTGAGATAAGAGTTTTAACACATGAGAAAATATAACTTAAAGAATTATTCTCTAGCATAAAGCAGCTAAAGAACTTCAATGTAATACCTTATAGTCAGCAAAAATTAGATATGAATAACAAGAAAAAAGTCAAAGGTAAATTTTTGTCAAAAATAAATCTGTCTAGCTATTTCTTAAAATATAAATTGTAAAACTTATGACTGCCTTCATAGGTAAGCATAAACAACAGGTAAAAATTTATCTACTCTTTCAATAATTGTTATAGGTAAAAGATAACTAAGATGATGTTACAAAAACCACAGATGAATAGCAGCAAATTTTGCAAAAGGCTAGATGGATACTGGACAGCTAGACAACCACTTATTTGGCTGCTGGAACTAAAGAAAGGAGGGTGTCAGTTCTCTCATCTACGCTATTTATCTCCACGGACAACACACAAATAACAATGGATCCCAGTCTAAACATCATCAGACCAGGGAGGTGAAGAGAAATGAAGCTAATAATAAGATCCCCAGTAAATATAAAAGTTTTAAAGATCTAAGAAGTTTAAGAAAGAAAAAAAAAAAGCAAGAGAGAGAACCGAAGTATTAACAATATCACTGAAACACACAGAAAACACTAGAAATTCCTGAGAATAAAACTGCATCTTATTTATAATGAACTTTGCTCCCTCTGGCGGTCACTAAAGGTTTTACCAGATGCGAGTAGAAACGGAGGCAGAGGACAGAGAAGTGGAATTGCAGAAACTAAGTTAACCTTCTTCTATCTATCAAACAAAGGTTTCATTTTCAAAGAAACCCTTTTTTAAAAGAAGAATTTAGAGCTTAGTATCATGGAGGCAGCTCTGCAGGACTACAGAAACAGTCACAAGTGAAAAGATACTTCTAGGGAATGGGACTGAAAGAGTATGTAAGTGTGTGGGGCAAGGCACTTGTTTTAAGTTTCATTTTCTACTCTTCCACACTGTCTGAATTTTTGTTTCCATAAGCCTCTATTATTTTCATGAAAACATTATTTAGTGGACAATGTGGAGGAATATCTAAGTCTTTTTACAAGTTTACTAACAGAATATTTTGCTTCTCATTCAGAGTAAAAGCCACAATCCTTACAGCAGGCTCTACTATGTACCCAACTCTGCCTCATTTTCTATTTCTCCACCCCTCGTTCTCATATACATTCAGTCCTCGTTGCAGTTTCTAGAGCACATCAGGCATGATCCTACTTTAGAGACTTGCACTGGCTGTTTCCTCTATACAGAATATTCTTCCTCCTGTATGGCTCATTCTTTCACTTAATTTCAATTTACGCTCAGTGTCACCTTTTCAGTGAGCCTCCCCTGACCATCTTATTTTAAATTAAGAAGGCACCCCTACCTCCTGTGTGCCCTATCCTTCTTCCCTGCTTTCTCTCCATAGTACTAATCACTTTTTAAGACACCACATTTACTAATACAATATTAATATTTACAATATTTACTTTATTATTTATCTCTATCGGACTGCAAGCTTCCTAAGAGCAGGGGTTGTTCTGCTGTGTTCAGTGCTAAATCCCCAGCCCCTACAACTACACAGTAAGTATAAAATTAATGTGTGAAATAAATGACTGACTGGTATCAATAACACCTTAATATATGGTAGAAAAAAGAACAAAATGCCTCATTTTATATTTGGTTCAATATAAAATGGTAATCTATTATAGATTAGGATAAATTTTAATTATATATGCAAAATACATACTATTAATCTTTTAATCAGTGAGATCTGGAGAGAGATCATTAATGTCATTAATGGGCTGCTTTTTTGTTTTTGCCTAATGTATATGACTAAGATACCAAATACACTCAAATTTAATCATTCTGCTATTAGTACTTAAAAGCTTTTGTATAACAGGACTCAAAAGAAATAGTACCCATGCATCTTGGAACAAGAATCTTCTCCAAAGAGCTATGGAAAATATCAGATACTACCTGGGAGTTACGAAAAAAATACCTAATTCTTTAACTTGGAAAATGTCCTCTTCTAGAACCATTAATATTTATCAGAGATAAAAAAATACTTTTTTGTCCAGAGTGGAAAATACATTAAAATTACTACAAGACTTAACAGTTTGGTGGTCCTGCTTTACATGTCAACATTATTTATTTACAAGCAAGGAAGCCACTTCAGAGCAGCGTTACTTTATGGCTCAGGGCATTCACACTAAGGAAAATACTACCCTTCCATGTGATCACTGAGTCAATTAAGTAGTAGTCAAAAAAACAAGGTGACTGGGATGCGGTTATTTTCCAATTTTACCAAAGTTTTTACAAAACTGCCTTATTATTTGTCAAAACTCACTGAATTACACACTTAATGTTTGTACATTTCACTATACATAAATTTTGCCAAAAAACAAAGTAAGACTCCTATAGAGAACTTTATTGGTAAATTTTCTATTCACAGTGGTATAGGTTAGAAATTCTGAAACTACTTTCTGTATATTCTAGACTTAAGCAAATGAGTAACTATATTGAGGATACTGGGAGCCAGGGTTGTTCTGTTGGAGAAAGGAGCTACAAATATGAAAGAGGAAAGGCTAGTATGTACCCTGTAGTATTGGGATGGAATTACAGGTATGAATATAAACTTATGGTTTTTAGTATATAAGTAGATACATATATAAATACTGATACAGGACATATATGTGTGAGAGTTACATAAGTATTAATACATGTATACACATGTCTGTGTCATATACATATGTCTGTGTCTACAATGTGTATTCAACATGTGTATCTATGTATGTATACATATACATACATATGCATGTATGTGTGTATGGCTGGGTGTGGTGGCTCACGCCTTTAATCCCAGCACTTTGGGAGGCTGAGGCAGGTGGATCACGAGGTCAGGAGTTCAAGACCAGACTGGCCAACATGATGAAACCCCGTCTCTATTAAAAATGCAAAAATGAGCTGAGTGTGGTGGTGGGCGCCTGTAATCCCAGCTACTTGGGAGGCTGAGGCAGAGAACTGCTTGAACCCAGGAGGCAGAGGTTGCAGTGAGCCGAGATCGCGCCACTGCAGATCTGTCTAGCCTGGGCAACAGAGCAAGACTCTGCCTCAAAAAAAAAAAAAAAAAAAAGTGTATCTACAGATACATACATTTGAGGGTATGTAATTTTAGGTCTGTCTTATGAGAGGGCCTAGAAGCAATGACACTCCAGTAGCAATGAACATACCCGAGCATCCAGACCTTGGTTTCTAAATACTATACTAAAGAGTTAAAGAGAAGCAGCCAATTCCAGGGATAGGGCAGGGCAAACACCAGGTAAGTCTATGTAGTGAGTTGAATTGTGTCCCTCAAAAAGGTATGCCCAAATCTTAATCCCAAGGACCTGTTAATAAGACCCTAATTGGAAACAGGATCTTTGCAGATGTAAGTTAAAATAAGGTCATACTGGATTAAGGTGGGCCCTAAATTCAATTACTAGTGTCTACTAGAAAAAGGAGAAGGAGATTTGGATACAGAAACATAGGGAAGAAGGCCATGTGAAGACAGAGGCTAAGAACGGAGGTAGGCTGCCACAAGTCAAACAATGCCTGGGGCCACCATAAGCTGGAAGAGGCAAGGAATGATTCTTCCCTACAACCTTCACAGGGAGCATGGCTCTGCTAACACCTTCTTTCCAATGCCTCCACAACTGTGAGAGAATAATTTTCTGTTGTTTTAAACCACAAAGTACTGTCTGTGGCACTTTATTACAGTAGCCCTAGGAAACTAGTACTGCTTGAAACGTCTTGTGCCAGGAAGTAAGAAAATGCTCAATGATGGGGACATATCAAAAAGGACATAGAAGCCATCTTGAAAAAGCTCCAAGTGGCCAAATAAATGCTTTTAATGAATTATACCTCACTGAATAAAAGAGAAATCCATGAGTCTATACCAATATAAATACAGGAGCCATCTTGAAGGTACTCCCAGTAGACAAAAAAATAATGATCTTAATGGATTATATCCCACTGAATAAAAATCTATGAGTCTAAATTGATATAAATACATGAATGTTGAGTGAGGCAATCACTCAGTGAGCCCTGAGTGTCCCTACTCATTCCGGTTCAATAGACCAGGCCCTGACCATTCTTTACCTGGGCCATTTCTTCCTGTGTATGCAAGAAGCCATCTTCAGGAATGAGGTAATGTATCTCCATCCCCTGACAACAATCAGGTTTGCTTCCACCTGCTAAAAAAGTGGTCAATCCCCATAGCTCAGTTCTCCTTCCCTATAGCACAATACACTGCATATGTAAGAATCCAGCTAGGACCACCTGCGTCATCCCTGTGGGATTTGAGGGACACAAAAAAATCAATGCAAACCAAATGAAGCTCATACAGTTTGTGATGCCATGAATAATAAAGTCCTTTGGCTCTGACCCAAGAGTCTTATGCTTTCTGCCAGCATCTAAGAAACAGTAACAGGCTAACTTACCAGCTTCCAGGTAGAGTAAAATCTTAGACCTTTCACAGTTCTTGACAATGAATAAATGAAAAAAAAAAATGGGAGGAAAGTTCTCGACAATGAATAAATGGGCAGAAAGGGAAAGTCCATCCTTACAGTGGAATGCTAAATAATAAATGAAAGCAAAATTATGGAGTTAAAAAATAATTCACAAACATTAAAACTAGTGGGTGAAATCTGACCAGGAAAAGGATATTTACATAGTCTCAAACTGTTTCCCCACAAAGTACTCATTAATTAATTACAAAAGGAATTAACTTCCCATTAATCACAAAGGGAAAAATAGGAACTTCACAGTAGAGAAGTCTGGCAGACATCACCTTTCCCAAGTGATCAAAGTTAACATCCCAATATTGGAACAAACAGATACCATGTACCTCCTGGTATGATGTATTGAGGAGGACACAACTGCGTGGTATTCTTCCTAAAAATGTATAATCTAAATGTAATTATAAGGAAACATCAGGCAAACCCAAAATAAGGGACATTCTACAAAACAACTGGCCTGTGATCTGCAAAAGTATCATGGGCAAGAAAGGGAAAAAAATGGCTGAGAAACTGCTCTATTAGAGAAGACTAAAGATACATGACAATTAAATATGACGCATGACCCTGCATTAGAAGATGGATCAGCATTTGAAGAATAACTTTAAAGGGCATTATTAACGACAAGATTATCATTATAACGATATATTTGAATACGGACTATAGACTTGACAATACTAAATCAATGTTAAAATTCCTCATTTTGATCATTATAGTATACTTATACAGTAGCCCTCCTTTATCCACAGTTTCAGTTTCCACGGTTTCAGTTACCCACTGCCAATCCAAAATATTCAGTGGAAAATTCCAGAAATAAACCATTCCTAAGTTTTAAACTGTGCACCATTCTGGGCAGTGTGATGAAATTTCACACCATCTCACGCCCTCCACTCCAACCCACTCCATCCCGCCTAGAACATAAATCATCCTTTTGTCTAGCCAGTATAGTCACACTGTATATGCTACCTGCCCATTAGTCACTTAGTTCCCTTCAAGGTTATCAAGATTGACTGTCGACTGTTGCAGTACCATGTTTGTGTTCAAGTAACCATTATTTTACTTAATAATGGCCCCAAAGTACAAGAGTAGTGATACTGGCAATTCAGTATGCCAAAGAAAAGCCATAAATTGCTTCCTTTAGGTGAAAAGGTGAAAGTTCTCAACTTAAGGAAAGAAAAACATTGTATGCTGAGGTAAGTAAGAACAGTAAGAACAAATCTTCTATCCAAGAAATTGTGAAAGAAAAAAAAACTTGTGCTAGTTTTCCTGTCCCACCTTAAACTACAAAAGTTACAGCCATAATGCAACATAAGTACTTAGTACAGAAGAAAACAACATTTACTTTGTGGATTGAAGACATGCACAGAAATGGTTTCCAACTGTCAACAATCAGGTTAGTACTAGCCAGTTTCAGGTACTCACTGGGGGTCTCGGAATGTATTCCCTGATAAGGAGGGACCACTGCGTAAAAAAAGGTTCTTTTTATTAGGAAAAAAATCCTGAATCAGTGATAAAGGAACATGTTGTCTCCAACTTATCTCAAACAATTTGGAAAAAATGTATTTATGTGTGTGTGTGTGTGTGTGTGGGTGGGTGTGTGTTATATATATGTGTGTCTATCTGTAAAGAAAGAGAATGAGGCCGGGCGCGGTGGCTCAAGCCTGTAATCCCAGCACTTTGGGAGGCCGAGACGGGCGGATCACGAGGTCAGGAGATCGAGACCATCCTGGCTAACATGGTGAAACCCCGTCTCTACTAAAAAATACAAAAAACTAGCCGGGCGAGGTGGCGGGAGCCTGTAGTCCCAGCTACTCGGAGGCTGAGGCAGGAGAATGGCGTAAACCCGGGAGGCGGAGCTTGCAGTGAGCTGAGATCCGGCCACTGCACTCCAGCCCAGGCGACAGAGCGAGACTCCGTCTCAAAAAAAAAAAAAAAAGAAAGAGAATGATAAAGCAAATACAACTATGGTGAATCTGGATAAAGGCCTTACAGAAGTTCCTTATATTATTCAAAACTTTAAAAACAAAACAAAAAAAAACTTACCCTCCCCCCAAAACAAAGGCAAAATAATTGCCTTAATTATAGTAAACATTGAACAACATATTCTTGAGATAAGACGAAACATATAACAGAAAACAGTCATTTTTAAAGATGAATTTTAAAGCACTGTTTTATACCTCAAGGAACCACAGAGCTTTGACAAAAATAATAGCTGCCTTGAACTTTTTACACATATACACACACTTAAGTTTACACCTTATAGATATATTTCCAGTATTAGCTATAGAACAGACAGCAGAGTGATTAACAACAGGGCTCTGGACTCACATAAATACAGGTCTAAATCCCCGTACCATCATTTGTTAGCTGGCTTTTTTTTTTTTTTTGAGATGGGGTCTCACTCTGTCACCCAGGCTGGAGTGCAGTGGTGCAATCACAGGTGACTGCAACCCTGAACTCCTCTGTTCAATGGATCCTCCCACCTCAGTCTCCCAGGTAGCTGAGACTACAGGCGCACACCACCGTGCCTGGCTAATTTGTTTTTTTTTTTTTTTTTTTTAAATAGAGATGGGGTCTTGCTTTGTTGCCCAGGCTGCTCTCAAACTTCTTGCCTCAAGTGATTCTCCTGCCTCAGTCTCCCAAAGTGTTGGAATTATAGGAGTGAGCCACCACACCTGGCCTTAGCTGGCTAATTTTAGGTAAGTTACTAAATCTCTCTGTGCCTGAATTTCCTCATTTTTAAAACGCAGATTATAGTAGTTTCTAACTGTGAAGACTTTTTGTGAAGATATCAAAAGACAATACATGTAAAGAACGCAGCACATTCAGGCCAGGTGCAGTGGTTCACGCCTGTAATCCCAGCTATTCAGGAGGCTGAGGCAGAAGAATTGTTTGAACCTGGGAGGTGGAGGTTGCAGTAAGCTGAGATTGTGCCACTGCCTCCAGCCTGGGTGATAGAGACTCCATCTCAAAAAAAAAAAAAGAACTCAACAAATTCAGAATGAGTGTTGTTCTTATTTATTTATTTTTTTAGAATATCAAAAGAAAATTTTTAACCTAAAAGATAATGAACTAAATGACAAATCTCTTCTGAGATGGAGGTTATGATCTGCCTCCCAACAGTTTAAAAGACAAAAAAAAAAAGCTATGAGTCAAAGGGGACCAGCTTAGAGTGTTTAAACCAAAAACTAAAATGTAAATAAAACATAAAATTCCTCCTTACCACTGGATTCCAATGTTAAAATACTTTTAGAATAATATGTTATATATTCTTTTAATGTTATTCAATGTATTAAATATTAATTTTTTAAAGTTTATTATTTAATGTATTAAATAATTAATTAAAGAATATGAAAGTGCCTTTGGCTCTGCTTGGTTTACTCAAGTATATACTTAATAGGTTAGATTTAGACACTTTTAAAAAGCATCCTTAACACCTGTTTGGAATCTGCAAGCCCTTTTTTTTTTTTTTTGAGACAAGAGTCTTGCTCTGTTGCCCAGGCTGGAGTGCAATGGCACACCTCGGCTCACTGCAACTTCTGCCTCCCGGGTTCAAGCGATTCTCCTGCCTCAGCCTCCCCAGTAGTTGGGACTACAGGCACCCGCCACCATGGCTGGCTAATTTTTGCATTTTAAAGTAGAGACAGGGTTTCACCATGTTGGTCAGGCTGGTCTCGAACTCCTGACCTCAGATGATCCACCCACCTCAGCCTCCCAAAGTGTTGGGATTACAGGTGTGAGCCACTGCGCCTGGCCTGCAAGCATTTTAAGAGTAATAGTTAACGAAATTTTACTAAAGTACTGAAGGTAAGAAATCATAAATTCTGTCATTTATCAGAATTTATAAACTCAAATGCCTTCATAGGCCAAGCATCAGCAATAGTGTTGTATAAATCAGCAGGGAAGGATGAGAACACAGTGACTGGACCTGAAAAATACTCTGCCTAAAGGCACTCATATTCAAGTTTTGTTTCATTTTTAAACATTGTGCAACAGTTGTTCAGGCTGAGTTCAGCTCAGGGGGCACCTGTTTTGACCACTGATTTTCAGATTTTAAGCCCTCAGAACCTTGAGATACATAGTTGTATGCATATTTGGTCTTATAAAAAAGAGAAAATTTCTTTTTTTTTTTTTTTTGAGGCGGAGTCTTGCTCTGTCGCCCCGGCTGGAGTACTGTGGCCGGATCTCAGCTCACTGCAAGCTTGCCTCCCGGGTTTACGCCATTCTCCTGCCTCAGCCTCCCAAGTAGCTGGGACTACAGGCGCCCGCCACCTCGCCCGGCTAGTTTTTTGTATTTTTTAGTAGAGACGGGGTTTCGCAGTCTCTACTGCACTGGCAGTGTTAGCCAGGATGGTCTCGACCTCCTGACCTCGTGATCCGCCCGTCTCGGCCTCCCAAAGTGCTGGGATTACAGGCTTGAGCCACCGCGCCCGGCCTTTAAAAAAGAGAAAATTTCTGAAAATGAAGACTCACGCACATCAGAAACATAAGGAAATTTCCCATGCCTATAATCCCAGCACTTTGGGAGGCCGAGGTGGGTGGATCACATGAGGTCAGGAGTTCAAGACCAGCCTGGCCAACACAGCAAAACCCTATCTCTACTAAAAAAAAAAAAAAAAAATTTTAATAAAAAAATTAGTCAGGTGTAGTGGTGCACACCTGTAGTCCCAGAGGCTGAAGTGGGAGAATCACTTGAACCTGCGAGGTGGAGGTTACATTCAGCCAAGATCCTACCACTGTGTTCCAGCCTGGCTGATAGAGAGAGACCCTGTCTCAAAAAAAAAACAGAAGGAAATTTTTCAATGACTTCTAAAAGGCAGTCATATCATTAAAGATATCCAAAGTTGGTTATCTCTTCCACTTTGTACTCTTAAGATACATTTTTAATATGTCATAATATATAATCTTTTAAAGTTCCTAACAAGTCTGAGATTTTTAAGATTCCATGATTAATGGAACAAATTCCTTCATACCAGTAACAACTATGTACCCATGTAATTATTACAAAAACATTGAAAATTGTTTAATTCATTAACTGCTAAAATGTTTGGCCTAATTGTTTTTATTGAAAAAAAATTCAATTTGCATGTTTTACATGGTACAATGCAACCTCTATCTCACTGAAATACCTGTTAATCATTTAACAATATTCTTAAATAGTGACCTCACCTTTATTAAATTCTTTCTAGATGTTCTCCAATAAGTATATGAGAAAAACAGGGTATATTTAAGTGAACAATATCCAATGCTTCCAAAGTCCAAAGCAATCTCTTTTCCTGCTGGATTCCCTAACATTTACATTATTATCGTTTTATACTATTAAAGATTATATATATTGATATGTTTTACCTTCTCTATTACACTTTAAACTATATAATGGCAGAAATCATGTCTTATTTATCTTTTATCCCTAATAAGAAGCATTTTGCCCTTGCATAGAAGGTGATCATAAAAAAGAAATCCAAGAGTAACGTTTTTTCCAGCATGATAATCTCAAGTTAAACTCTTTCCAATTCTTATGTAATTCAAACTCTTCTGCTTTCAAAAACTCTGCAACTCAGAGAAGTTCTCAGCATCAGTAGCTGGTTATGTTACTATTTAAGTATTATTAATTTTTTTTATTTTTCTGAGACAGAGTCTCGCAGTGCTGCCCAGGCTGGAGTGCAATGGCCTGATTTTGGCTCACTGCAGCCTCAGCCTCCCAGGTTCAATCAATTCTCCTGCCTCAGCTTCCAGAGTAGCTGGGATTACATGTGTGTACCACCACATCCGGCTAATTTTTGTATTTTTAGTAGAGCCAAGGTTTCACCATGTTGGCCAGGCCAGTCTTGAACCTCAGGTGAACCACCTGGCTTGGCCTCCCAGAGTGCTGGGATTACAGGTGTGAGCCACACCTCGCCAGCAATTATTTTATTAGATAAATATTACAATAACTTTATAATATTTCAAGAAAGTAAAACTTTAAGCATATCACTTAAAACTAAGCTTAGTTTTAGACATTTATTACAGAGAAGGATCATAAGTTTTTGGAAAGTATTATTATAATCATTAAGTCTTACCTGAGGATTCCAACCTGGATCTAGTTTTTTAACTACTGCAATGTATTCCTGCATTGCTTGGCTGGGGCTTGAATCACCAAGTGCTTTCCATGCTTCCCTACAATATGGAATATCCAAAATGGCCTGTCATTATGCAAATAACACAAACAGCATTTTTCTTATTATTATTAAAAAAAATTGCACGCACATTTCAAGGGTCTCGGAATATAGAGATAATAAGTTACGGATACAGAAGTTCTGTCTTTTTGCATTTACATTGGTCTAGAGCTATACAGACCTTATTGCCCTACCTAAGAAGCCTTTTCAGACATTTTTTTTTTTCCTAATCACCCTCCCCTATGAAATTTTAAAAACACAGATACACTGCATATCTATTAAATTTTGGAAGACCACAAACCACTGTAATCTAAGATTTTATAACTTCCTCAAACCAAGTTTCACCCCATTGCAGATGTATGCTCCACAGACTAATACAGATTATTCTCATAAATTAACTGTGCTTATGGGATTTTGGTCATAAACTAATCATCACATAAAAAACAATATTCCCAAGGAAAATGCATCAAACTTCTTACTAAGATACAAGAAATCCACCTTCCCTTTCTGCTCTTACCTCATCTATAAATTACTAGTAACTGATCCTGGGAACTCAGTCTGGGACTTCAAAAGTCAGGGATGGTGAGGGCAGAAACAAGAACACTGGCCAGGCGTGGTGGCTCATGCCTGTAATCCCAGCACTTTGGGAGGCTGAGGCAGGTACACCACCTGAGGTCAGGAGTTTGAGACCAGCCTGGCCAACACGGTGAAACCCCATCTCTGCTAAAAATACAAAAGTTAGCCGGGCATGGTGGTGTGCGCCTGTAGTCCAGCTACTCTGGAGGCTAAGGCAGGAGAACTGCTTGAACCTGGGAAGCAGAGGTCGCAGTAAGCTGAGATGGCACCACCGCACTCCAGCCTGGGCAACAGAGCAAAATTCTGTCTCAAAAAAAAAAACCAAAAAGCAAAAGCAACAACTAAAGAATACTAATGAGTAAGTTAGGGACTTCCTACAATATAAATGGCAAAAGCAACATTTTAGTCCTGAGCTTCCTTTTGAGTCATTTTTTTTTTTCCACCCCCTACAGGCTGCCAGGACAGGCCTCCTTCTTGGTTTTTCCCTGCCAGTTCTTTCTAATTCCAACCAGGGTTTCTTGATTTCCCTGATTTGCTGTCAAACAGAACTCAATTCCACATTTTTTTTTCACTACCTTCCTGCTTCTATGATGAATATAACATCTTTCTGAGGTTTTCTAAATTTATTTTCATTGAATTCCTTAAGAACTACTTGTATGTATCATAACACTTCATCCCTAAATAGATCAGCCTACACAAACTCAGGAAATTTATCATCAATACTATTATATAATAGAGAGGTTATACATTCAGATTTTCCTGATTGTCCCAATAATGTCCTTTATGGCTTTCTTCTCCCACACCAGGAACCAATCAAGATCCACACACAGGATTGAGTTTCATGTATTGTCAGCTTTTTTGTCTTCCATATTGTTGGTATTTTTTAAGAGTCCAACTGTTTTATAAAATATCTCTCAATTTGAATTTGTCTAATTGTTTCCTTACCTACATAGTGTTCTTGCCAGAAATTATTAATCATGATTAGAATTGGGTTAAATTATTTCAGCAGAGTAATATATAGGTGACATGCCCTTTTCAATGCATCACACTGGGGGCACATGATGTCAGTCTGTCCCATCATCAATAAGATTCATGGTTGGTAATGGCAGTATCTGTCAGGTTTCTCCCTCATAATTAAAAAGTAAATGGTGGGTCAGCCTGTAACCCATAGTTTTGCTCCCCAATAGTTTTTCACCTAGCATTTTAACAACAGTTTTCCTCAATAGTTTTTCTCCAATAGTTCCCGAATATTTTGTCATCTAATATTTTATCATTTGTTGATGTTCTTGCCTAAACAATTATTATGGTGGCTATAAAATCTAAATTTTTTTAATTGCTAAAAACAATGGAGAAACAGGCAAAGCACAGAAAAAAAAATGAAGCTATAAAATTTCATAAATTATGACAAAAACTCACCGTAAATGTTAACATCAGGTATTCTTTAGAACAGTAAAAAAATGCCAGAGAACTGTTGGTTATCATCAACCAAAAAACTTGTGCAAGAATATAATCAATGCACTGCTTCCTTCACTGAGACTGTCCTATATAAAAAAAAATCACCTGAACTAAACAGTGTGGGTAGTGACATAAGTGATTTACATCTCGGTTCAAGCTCTGTATCTCCTTACAGCTGGGTAACAAACAGTTGGCAGGCAGGAAATGTATCCAGGGGACCAGATTTTATGTGGGACTGCTCTAGAATATAAACTCAGAACCCGTATTTTATCACTTCCTCTCTCTATAACCATATTTTATCTTTTTTTCTTTTTTAACTCTACCTTCTAACCTTCTTTTAATTCCAGGGCTGATGCTCCAAAGCCTTCCCTTCTATAACTAAGATTCCCAGTTGTATGCAATTTCTTTTTTCACTTAGACAAGGTAAGAGAAGACGAGGTCTCATAAATGACAAGAAGGAACTTCTGGATTATAAGTTTAAAAAGTTTGCAAAAGTATACTCTTTTTTTTTTTTTTTTTTGAGGCAGAGTCTCGCTCTGTCGCCCAGACTGGAGTGCAGTGGCCGGATCTCAGCTCACTGCAAACTCCGCCTCCCGGGTTCACGCCATTCTACTGCCTCAGCCTCCCGAGTAGCTGGGACTACAGGCGCTCGCCACCTCGTCCGGCTAGTTTTTTGTATTTTTTAGTAGAGACGGGGTTTCACTGTGTTAGCCAGGATGGTTTCGATCTCCTGACCTCGTGATCCGCCCGTCTCCGCCTCCCAAAGTGCTGGGATTACAGGCTTGAGCCACCGCGCCCGGCCAAAAGTATACTCTTTTTTTATGTATTCAGAGAAAAAGGGAAGTTAGTATCTGGTTTTGGCTTTTCACTGAACTTCTCCCTTCTTCCCAAGAGTACTATAAGCTGTTATTTACTGTGGCGTGGGTGCGGCAAGGAACACAAGAGTAGCAAGAGACAGGGAGATGAAACTGGGACAGGGAAGAAGGATGAAAAATGGGGATTTATCCTGCTGTTCGGCCCTTCCCATCATTCTGGCCTTCTTCCAAAAATCCCTCCAGAGGGGAGAAGTCATGATCCATTAGGGGCTGAATGACAGAAAACGAAAATCTCAAGCAATAGCTCTCATGATTACTCTCTTACGTATTAAAATGTGAGGCATGTATGTCTGTTGTGAACCACTTATATTCCAACATGCTAGCATAAGAATCCTTCAGGAGACTTAGCTAAAAGTAGATTTCTTTAATCTCTCTCCCAATTGCCTGTTATTAGTACAGGCTACAGCAGAGAGAGATTAATATAAAAATAATTCTTTAATCAGCTCACTGCTTTCTAATTCCTAAACACCCAAACCACTTCCAACAACCTCATTAAAGATTCCAAGAATTTCTTACCATTTTTGCTTTCCTTCAAAATCAAAGAAGCTTGGTTTAGGAGTATTGCAATTTCCAACTTTGACCTAAATGAGGGAAGGAAAATCAAGAACTTATTTTTCAAAGAAACATCTGGGAAACTTTTCCTTTTCAAATGTATTATGTATATTTAGTAACCATAGGTTGGAAAATATTTGCACCTATATGGAATAGAAAAATTTAACATTCTTTGCAAAAGCAAACAAAAAACCCAAACAGAATCAAACATTGCATACAGGCTACTTTGGCTTACTGCATAAAACAACTATTTTTTTTTTTTTTTTTTGAGATGGAGTCTCGCTCTGTTGCCCAGGCTGGAGAGCAGTGGCCGGATCTCAGCTCACTGCAAGCTCCGCCTCCCGGGTTTACGCCATTCTCCTGCCTCAGCCTCCCGAGTAGCTGGGACTATAGACACCCGCCACCTCGCCCGGCTAGATTTTTTTTGTATTTTTTAGTAGAGACAGGGTTTCACTGGGTTAGCCAGGATGGTCTCGATCTCCTGACCTCATGATCCGCCCGTCTCGGCCTCCCAAAGTGCTAGGATTACAGGTTTGAGCCACCGCACCTGGCCAAAACAACTATTATCTAATATTGTAATACAGAAAAACTGTGATAAATGGTTGCATTTCGTAGACTATTTACATATAAGACAAGTTATCAATATACATTATATACTCTTTATTACCATGTATAAAGAATTTTTTAACACAGAATTAGTAAGGTTTAGAATTCATAATTTATCAGAATTCATAACACTATTTCTTCATGCTGATTCTCATAACTCTATTAGCATTTTATCTCTCCAAAATTTCAGGGGAAAAAGTGTACTACTTTTAAAGTGCCCTATTAAGAAACTCATCAATATAAATTTGGATGCCAAAAGCCATGCAAAAAAATTTCAGGGGTTCTCAACAATACAATTCTATTTTTCTACAACAGTCTTATCATCTTTTGTTTGTGGTCAATACTTAATTTAATCCTCAAATGACATTTGTAGTTAAACTGTACAGTGAATATTTTCATTGAGAATAAGCATAAATGAAATTCACACGAGTGCAGAATTCACTATACAGGCCCTGATTCCCACTGCCAGAAGTCATCTTCCTTCCTTATGAACTCTTAGAGCATTTACTCTATATATCTTTTATGGTACTTTTCACTTTTTCTACCATGTGTTAGAAAGTTCTGTGTAAAGTCTCATCTTTCTATTAGAATAGAGCCTGTAACTGTTCTTAACTCATCCACGGCACCAATCTACTTCTCAGGGATTTTCCCACTATCTCCCATTACTCTTCCACACTTGAATTCTGCTAAAATCTAACTGATGCCTTCATCTAACCAGAATGATCTACTGACTGCCTTAGGGATTCCTAGTTCAGGGTTTTGCTTGTCGCTCCACTCACCTGAAATGCCTTTTCTTCTTTCCTCAGCTTTTAAGATGCTGCACAACCTTCCAGTTCTACTCAAATTTCAGATTCTAAGAACTCTTTCAGTCTACAAGGATCTCATCTACCTCTGAATTCATAACAATTACCACCTCTATCATTTTCTTAGCAATTAATCGCATGGCCCTCTGCTGTTATTAAAATGTATACTTACATAGAAGCAGCCCTGTTATGATGGAATAGAGAGAAGGTAAAAAGGAGCCACATTTCTTGAACCACCACCATAGACCAAACACTTCACATATTTTATCTCGAATGGGCCAAAAAATAATCCTGCTAGGTATGCCACTACAAACTCATCTTATAAATGAAGATAGAGAAGCTCAGGAGGGTTGTCTCAGTTCACACATTAGTATATTCCTGAATTAGTAGTCTGGATTTAAATCCAAGAGTGTTTGACTCCAAAGTTCAATACCCCTTTACTACATCATTCTGTCTTAAATGCTAAATAGAGTCTGGGATTCAATTCTGGACTCTAAAATCACAGACTGTTAGAAATATTGAGATAAATTATACAAACTTCAAGACATCATAAAAATAGCAGTTATAACTATTTTTGTTTTTTATCCAGACACCATCCAGTGGCAGCAACAAATGCCAATAGTTCTTCTCCATTTCTCCTGTAGTAACAGAAGTCTCAGCTGGACACATGATCATCCAGCTAAACATTACAAATGGCCATCCAACTTCTGCCTAGGTTCTGGGGACTGGATGTGTGGAAGAGTGATACAAATACATTCCTTAAAAAGAAAAGGAGTTTGTCTTCCCCTTTTCCTTTGCCCTGGATATGATATACATGTGGTGACGGTAAACCACCTCTGACCATGAAAAAGGAACTTAGGGCAGCAGTTTTCAAATTTTTTAGTCTTATAATCCCTTTATACTCTCATGATTCTAAAGAGCCATCATTTATATGAGTTATATCTATCGATATTTACCATATTAGAAATTAAAACTGGGACATTTAAAAAATGTGTATTAGTTCTTTTAAAAATAATAAATCCGTTAGATGTTAACATAAATAACATTTTATGCAAAATACATATTCTAAAAAAATCAGTGAGAAAAGTAGCACTGTTTTACATTTCTTAATTTTTTTAATGTCTCGCTTAGAAGCCAGTTGCATTTGCATATCTACTGCTGCATCCAATCTACTGCAATATGTTGTTTTGGTTGAAGTATAAGAAGAAAATTCAGCTTCACGCAGATATGTTGTTAGAAAAGAGAGAAGTATTTTAGCAGCATTTTGAGATAGTTGTAGATATTCTTCTTTGATACTATGCCAAAACCTAACAGATGGTAATTTCAGGTCAGTTGCAATGAGGAATCTGAACTCATATCAATGAATTTTTCATACTGTTAACACTGAAATCCATTGGTCTGACTTGCACTTTGAAAGGCATCTTTTACCAACACATGATTTGTAACATCATTCCATGAAATATTTAGAAAATATGGTTTACTGAGTTACACAGACTTCTCAAATGTTGACACATTTCATGATATAATAGCAAACGTTCACATTCATGACTGTCACCACTTATCTCATCAAAAAAAGTTTGTAAGTACTGGGAAGCTGTCAAGCTCACAGTGGCAGATACAGATTTTCCAAACTTCTCATTTTCACTTGAAGGCTCAAATGTTATTACTGGCAACAAATACTTTGAGTTGTTTTCCTTGAAGTGACAGGCTTATTTCATTCATTTTCAAGAAACTACCTGCCAAATACCCAAATTTGAGTAGGTATAATTATCTGTGAGTTGTTAAGTAAAAATGGAAAAAAGTATATAGTTCATTTTGCAACTCAGAAATTACACAAGTGCTTTTCCTCAAAATAGTTAACATAACTCAGTATGCAGCAGAAGTATTTTGTGTGTACTTCCCATCTCATCACACAAAATTTAAGACTTGACTCAAGGGTTAATATTTAATAAAGTAGTATTAAGGCGCGGTGGTTCGTGTCTGTAATATTAGCACTTTGGAAGGCCTAGGCAGGCGGATCACCTGAGATCAGGAGACCAGCCTGGTCAACCAAGGCCAACATGGTGAAACCCCATCTCTACTAAAAATACAAAAATTAGTCAGGCGCAGTGAGAGACATCTGTAATCACAGCTACCCAGGAAGCTGAGGCAAGAGATTCGTTTGAACCTAGGAGGCGGAAGTTGGAGTGAGCCCAGATCACGCCACTGCATTCCAGCCTGGATGACAGACCAAAACTCCGTCTCAAAAAACAAAAAAAGTATTATTAAATAGTATCTCATGAAGTCAACAGAAATTCACAAATTTTTATTACTCTCCAGTTTTCACAGCTGTCAATTAGCTATCTTTAGGAGGGAGAGTGTAGGCTGATGTAGAGAGCAACCAAAAAACTGTTCATTCGATTTTGTTGAAACTTTATTGAAAGATTATTTTGAAGCCATAGGCTAATCTGAGACTAATAAAGCTGTGACGCTAAGTAAATTTAGAGTTCTCCCTGAGAAAATAAGGTTCATATCTTAGCTTATTTATTATCTTCCTGCCAACAACCTCATCCAGCCTACAAAATAGGGTGCTATTCTGAATACAAAATGTTATTTTATGATAAATTTTGATACAATATGCAGAAATGATATTGGACTTTCCACTTTATTATTCTATCAAAGATGCTATTCTTAATGTTATCTCAGAATTTTGTCAAAAATAATATATTTAGGAGATTGATGAAAACTGTGGCCCAGTGTCATATCTAAGCAAGTATATTATTTCCTAATAATGCAGAATTGTATTTGCAGATACAGAATATCTCTAAACACCCTAAAGTCAAGTTCTTGAAAGGATGAGGGACATTCCTCCTTCATATTATCTGAATGAAGTGAGTATACCTGAGACAGAATGGTTCCCAAGTTGATAGGTGACTACAGTTCACTCATGACTTAGAAATAGAATATTGAATAATGACGACACCGATATCAATAAATAAAGATATGTCCTAGAAGAAAAAAGAATATTTTCTAGGGAATTTGGGGAAAATTAGTCTCATACTGCCCAGGGAATCATCAGACATATTACAGGTCCTAATATGATTCTCGATAAATATTTGTTAAATAATCAAAAGTTTCACTCTAATGTTATTAGGACAAAATATAATAAATGACCAAAGAGAAAACAGATATCAAGAACTTTTCCCAGAAAGCTAATTCCAAGTCCAATTTGGAGGTAATTTTCATTCAACACTATAATTAATGCCATTTGTTCCTACAGCTTTCTCTCTCAGGTCACATTAACTGACATTCATAATAATGACCATCAACCTTCAAAACAAGGTTCATCTCTACTCAATATATCCAGTTTAAGAACACAGTGGGGCTGGGCATCGGGGATCATGTCTGTAATAACAGTACTTCAGGAGGCTTAAGCAGGAGGATCGCTTGAAGCCAGAAGCTCAAGGCTGCAGTGAGCTATGAGTGTGTAACTGCCCTCCAGCCTGAGCAACGGAACAAGATCCCATCTCTAAAAAAAATTTTTTAGTTAAAAAAAAAAAGGAGCCGGGCGCGGTGGCTCAAGCCTGTAATCCCAGCACTTTGGGAGGCCGAGACGGGCGGATCACGAGGTCAGGAGATCGAGACCATCCTGGCTAACACGGTGAAACCCCGTCTCTACTAAAAAATACAAAAAACTAGCCGGGCGAGGTGGCGGGCGCCTGTAGTCCCAGCTACTGGGGAGGCTGAGACAGGAGAATGGCCTGAACCCGGGAGGCGGAGCTTGCAGTGAGCTGAGATCCGGCCAGTGCACTCCAGCGCCAGCGACAGAGCCAGACTCCCTCTCCAAAAAAAAAAAAAAAAAAAAAGGAATACAGCAGGCCTCTCCCCCAACTTATTTTTCCTTTAACAAATACAGGGGAAAATATGTAACTATGTCAAGAGGCAAAAAGAAAAAAAGGTTACACATTTTTAACAAAACAAAATAGGCTATTACCCAGAATTTCATTTCCTCCAGTGTTCCAAAGAGCTGTAATTTTCCTGAACTGTTATTTAACTCTTGTCAGCAATTTTTCAGGTGTGTTCAAACCTAGATTCCTCAAGTACTTTGTAAGTCTCTTAAAAGCAAATGTGGGCTGGGCACGGTGGCTCGCGCCTGTAATCCCAGTACTTTAGGAAGCCGAGGCAGGCAGATCACCTGAGGTCAGGAGTTCAAGACCAGCCTGGTGAACATAATGAAACCCCGTCTCTTCTAAATATACAAAAAATTAGCCGGGCATGGTGGCGGGCACCTGTAATCCCAGCTACTTGGGAGGCTGGGACAGGAGAATCGCTTGAATCAGGGAGACTGAGGTTGCAGTGAGCCAAGATCTAGCCACTGCACTCCAGCCTGGGCTACAGAAACAAAACTCTGTCTCAAAAAAAAAATAAAAATAAAAATAAAAATAAAGTGTCAGCCAGCAAAGTGGCTCATGCCTGTAATCCCAGCACTTTGGGCAGGTGGATCGCCTGAGCTCAGGAGTTCAAGACCAGCCTGGGAAATGTGGCGAAACCCAAACTCTCTGTGGAAAAAAAAAAAAATTGTGAGTGTCATGTTTTTCCTTCTCTGCAGGCATTATATCCAAGTGTCTTGCATATAAAAGCTGCTGAACAAATATATGTTGCTTATGACAAAGCAATTATTTCCCTTCTGGTACCTAACCAATGTCAACTTGAATTATAAATTAAACATGTCTATACATCTCCCTATTTCCAGGTAAAGTTCACAGCCTTAGACTGAGTCAGGAGCTACAATCCAGTTCTGATATATCTGTATGACCCTAGGCAAGCTGCCTACTCTCTGTGGCCTTCAGTTTCCTTTTCTGTAAAAGAAGGGCATTATTTCATCTGGTGTTCATAGCTCTTTTCAGATTGTATCAAACAGAAAAGAAGACATATTCAACGAAAACATAAGTCAAAGATATTCAGGATTTTATAAAAATCACAAAAGTTGCAATACTGTATTTTGCATTGCATCGCATTATTATTATTATTTTTTGAGGCGGAGTTTTGCTCTCGTTGCCCAGGCTGGAGTGTAATGGCGCGCAATCTCCGCTCACGGCAACCTCCGCCTCCCCGGTTCAAGCGATTCTCCTGCCTCAGCCTCCTGAGTAGCTGGGATTAGAGGCATGCGCCACCACGCCTGGGTAATTTAGTAGAGACGGGGTTTCTCCATGTTGGTCAGGCTGGTCTCGAACTCCTGACCTCAGGTGATCCTCCCGCCTCGGCCTCCCAAAGTGCTGGGATTACAGGCGTGAGCCACTGCGCCCAGCCCTGCATCACATTATTACAATCCTATTATCAATATAGTTTAATTAACTTTACCATATTTACTTCCATGTGGCCCTTTGGAAAGGGTAAATGAATGATAAATTTTATTTTATCCTCATTTTGTAAAGGTTCTTAAGCTGGCAAAATGCAAGATCACTGAATAAGTCAGAGAAAAAAACAGAAAAAGTGTCCAGTGCCCAGCTAAATAAATATCACTCCTAGGAAAGCAAACATCTTTTCCACGTTCAGGATGATGCTCCGTATCTTTCTCCCCCATCCACCCTTTCCCTGCTACTTTACCTGTTTGTACCTGGCATACAGATACAAGAGCTGCTCCCTGCTGGCCACCTGAATTAGGCCTTGCAGGTGCGCGGCAGCCTTCTCAAACAGCTCGGCCAGGCAACTGGACTCCTCGATCTCAGGGCTATGGGGGAACTCCACCTCCCCGGAGTCGTCCCCTGAGCTCAGCTCTCCACCGCTATCGCCGGTGGTGGCCCCCGCGGGCAGGAATGATGAAGCCATGTCTCCTTGCTCGCTCCGTCCCTCTGCGTCCGGCGTGTCCTCCTTGGATCGGGTGTAAGACAGGCTTGGAGGCCTGGCCCACCAGTCTGGGTCCCGAGCCTGAGCTCCAGTCGGACCCAAGCTCAGTCGCGGCGCGCTCCCTCACGTAACCCTGCTCCCTGCCCACTTCTACTCCCTGGGCGTGCAGAGCAGGCTCCCCGACCCTCTGCCGCTCTGCCCAGTCGACCCGGTCTCCTCCGGCTTTCCTCCAGCCAACAGCTAGCTAGGGCTCGCCTCAGGCCCTTCCAACGGAACGAGGGGCGAGGGCCAAGGAAGCAGCGGCGGGCGAGCGCGGGGAGCTGCCGGCTACCGGCCGTGGGGGCGGGGCAGGGCGGCGTGCGTGCCGGCGGCGTGCGCTTTTGTGGGGCCTCCTCTGCGCCGGCGGGGAAGCGTGGGAGACGCTACGCTGGAAGCTTTTCCCTGCGGAAAGACAGAAAGTGCAGTCTGTTGTTCGGGCGTCTCTTAATCGTTTCGCTGAAATTAGCAGTCCCGAACTCCGGAGCCCGGCACCGGCATGGGCCCCTGGGGGTGGGGGAAGGAGGCCGTCTGTGTAGTAGTGTAGCGGTGAGAGCGGAGTCGCGGGAAACGCGGGTTTGAGGACTAAGGTTCCGCCTGCCCCAGCTTGTGCGCCTCAAGCGCCCCCAAACAGCCCTGCGCGAGGATCTGTTGCCTGCGCGTTGGGCTCTGTGTTGAAATAATGAAAAACTGCAAGATGGGGCTGTCCCGCCCTACCGTGTGACTGATGAGTGGAATCACTCCTCTGCGTGTTTGGCTGTACACACTTTCGGATCCCGCACCTCTCCGGGCGCTGATAATAGGGTTTGGGGGGTGCGGGGCGCAACTTAGCCCAGTTCTCATGAGCTCTGCATTGGACACTGTGCTTTGTAGACCCTATGAAGTGAAACCGGAAGTATGGCACAGTTCTGCCCTAGAGGAACGTACAAAACTTTTTTTTAAAACTATAACATGAGTGGTTATGTCCTAAATGTTAAACACAACAACGCACTACATATTCATTTAATACTCAATGTAATAAGCACTATAAGAAGGGTACAAAGAAAGTGTTATAAAGAGTGGTTATTGACTGGGGTTAGGCTTGTGACGGGTGGACAGAGGGCTGGAAAGGATGAGGAATCTATGAGAGAACACAGGAAGGTGAGAAAGCTTGCATCAGGATTCAACAAACATTACTTAAGTCTGCAGAAAGTTCCACTTGTAGTGTCAGGCCTCTGAGCCCAAGCCAAGGCATCGCATCCCCTGTGACTTGCACGTGTACGCCCAGATGGCCTGAAGTAACTGAAGAATCACAAAAGAAGTGAAAATGCCTGCCCCGCCTTAACTGATGACATTCCACCACAAAAGAAGTGAAAATGGCCGGTCCTTGCCTTAAGCAATGACATTATCTTGTGCCTGGCTCACCCTGGCTCAAAAAGTTCCCCCACTGAGCACCTTGTGACTCCCACTCCTGCCCACCAGAGAACAACCGCCCTTTGACTGGAATTTTCCTTTACCTACCCAAATCCTATCAAACGGCCCCACACTTATCTCCCTTTGCTGACTCTCTTTTCGAACTCAGCCCGCCTGCACCCAGGTGAAATAAACAGCCATGTTGCTCATACAAAGCCTGTTTGGTGGTCTCTTCACACAGATGTGCATGACATTTAGTCCCTGCTGTCAAGGTGCTCACAATCCAGTCAAAGTGATGTTTAATGACCAAATTCTTGCGATTAAAAAGTGATTAAGAATATATAATGTATTGAGGACTTGATCCTTATAACATAAGGTAGGTACTCTTATTTTACATATAGGAAATCAGCACAGAGTGGTTAACTTGTCAAAGGATGCACAGCTAGCAAATGGAGGAGCAAGGAAAAAGAAGTTAGCCTGTGTGGGGGGTAATAATGGATGATGAACCCGAAGAGTAGACTGAAGGAGAGATAACATGGACTTTTATATCTTTCTGTTTTTTTAATTTTTATTAAAGTGAGAATTGAATATTAACTGCTTTTTTGGCATCTTTGGAGATTATCTGCTTTTCTCTAGTCTTCGAAAGGAATTATATTAACAATTTCTATTTTAATGAATTATATTAACAAAAATAAATTTGGGATTTAATGAATAATAGCTAACATTGATATATTAATATGCGTTAATTCAAAACCTCCTAGTTTTGAGCATTACTTCTGTTCCTGAAACTTTTTTAAAAAGTTATTTGTAGGTTCAGTTTGCTAATATTTTCATTATTTTTACATCTCCATTTAAAGATATGATTAACCTATAGTTTTCCTTTTCTATACTTTCTCAATTTTGTGTCAAGGTAATAAAATCCTTGTAGAATGCATTTATAAGTTTTCATCTTTTTCTGTATTCTGGAAGAGTTTACGTAACTTGGGAAAGAGAGTAACCAGAATTCTTTTACACTGCTGGTGTGAGCATAAATTGATACAATTATTGTGGGAAAATGTTTGGCACTATCTACTAAAGCTGAGCATAAACATATAGCCATTCGACTCCTCCCCAGTGGGAATATATACATGGCATTCACCAAAAACATGTAGGAGAACATTCATAGCAGCACTATGAACTAATTCCTAATTGCTCCAAACTGGAAGCTCCCAAATGTCCATCAACACTAGAATGGATAAACTGTGGTGTGTTTACATGATGGAACACTATTCATCAGTGAGAATGAACTAATTACAATGACACAGAACAACATGAATGAATCTCAAACATAAATGTTGAATTCAGGAGGCCTATACTCAAAACAGTACATATTACATGTTTCTAGTCACAAAAAATTCAAAATCAGGCAAAAGTAATCTGTGGTGTTAGACTCAGGATAGTGGGTAACCTCAGGGTTAGTGATCGAAGGGCACATGAAGGGGACTTCTGGTATTTGAATATGTTGTTTCTTACGCCAGACATTAGTACACTGATGTATTTGTTCACTTTATGAAAAATCATTTATAATTTATGTACTTTATGTATAGATTTGAATGAAAAAATTTATTATAAAAATAACGTGTAAGAAAGAAAAAGGAAAGGGTCCTTAACATTCAGAACCTGGCCTGGCACTCACAGCTAGGCCTTGTTATTCTCCTATTGAATAGCAATAATCTCACAAAATAGCAACCGCAGGCAAGGTCACTCTGAAATTATGATACAATGATACAAAGCAAACCACTTCATTAAGCTTTTCTAAGCACAGACAAAAAGCTCACTTTACTGACTGCAAAACACAACACCTTTTTCTTGGCCCAAACAAATAACTACTACTACTTTACAAATTGCAGCTTTATTCTCATGCTAGTCTCTTCTCTATAGGTAAGACTGAGATGCCCAAGATCTCAATCTTGTTACAGTGGGTAGCTAGTCAGGAATGAGCAGGGCTGGAGAGGGCTCCCCACCACATGCACATATCAGGAATGTCAGGCGACCATCAGGTGATGGTCAAGCGGTTGTTAACTGTCTCACTAAAATAATAATTGATCACAGCTGGTACCAGGGAACGAGCCGTCTCCTGATAGAAAACACCTGAAACGAGTGATCAGCAGCTTCCCGGTAAGATCTCAGGAGTGGGGCGAGTAGGCTCAAGCATGTGCATGCGGACTGAAGGGGTGGCCTGCCCCTCCACAGCTGTGGGCGTTTCTCGTTAGGTGGAATGAGAGACTTGAGAAAAGAAATGAGACACAGAGACAAAGTATGGAGAAAGAAAAAGTGGGCCCAGGGGACCGGTGCTCAGCATACAGAGGACCCGTGCCGGCAGTATTTATTGATCATTATCTTTACCATCTCAGAAAACAGGAAGTGGCAGGATAGTAGGATCATAGTACAGAGTAGGTCAGCAGAAAGACATGTGAATAAAGATCTCTGTGACATGAATAAGTTTAAGGAAAAGTGCTGTGCCTTGATATGCATATGCAAACATCTCTATAAACCTTTTTGGTGCATAAAGAGCAGCATTGCCACTAGCAAGTCCCACCTTCAGCCCTAAGGCGGTTTTCTCCCATCTCAGTAAATAGAACATACAATTGGGTTTGACACCGTAGATGTTCCATTGCCCAGGGATGGGCAGGAGACAGATGCCTTTCTCTATCTCAACTGCCCAGAGGCCTTCTTTCCTCTTGTACTAGTCCTCCTCAGCACAGACCCTTCATGGGTGTCAGGCTTGGGGACGATCAGGTCTTTCCCGTCCCACGAGGCCATATTTCAGACTATCACATGGGGAGAAACCTTGGACAATACCTAGCTTTCCTAGGCAGAGGTCCCTGCGAACTTTGGCAATGTACGTGTCCCTGGGTACTTGAGATTAAGAGAATGGTGATGACTTTTCACAAGCATACTGCCTTCAGGCACTTGTTTAACAAAGCACACCCTGCGCAGCCCAAAATCCATTAAACCTTGAGTCACCACAGCACATGTCTCTCGCAAGGACAGGGTTAGGGGTAGGGTCACAGATTAACAGCATCTCAAATACAGAACAAAATGGAGTCTCGTATGTCTACTTATTTCTATATAGACACAGTAACAGTTTGATTTCTCTTTCTTTTCCCCATACGGACAGCCAACCCCAAGGGAACAATAAGGGGAGAAGTAATGCAAGACCCCAGAAGTAAGCCAATGTATAAAACCCCAAGGCCAGGCACACAGTGGCTCATGCCTGTAATCCCAGCACTTTGGGAGGCCAAGACAGGCGGATCATCTGAGGTCAGGAGTTTGAGACCAGACTGGCCAATGTGGTGAAACCCTGTCTCTACTAAAAAAAAAAAAAAAAAATCAGGAGGCTGAGGCATGAGAATCGCTTGAACCTGGGAGGTGTAGGTTGCAAGCCAAGATCGTGCTACTACGCTCCAGCCTAGGCAACAGAGCAAGAGTCTGCCTCAAAACAAACAAAAACAAACCGCAAGTCAAAATATCAAGCTGCGTACTTGCTTTTCAAGTTGCCTGTTGGGCTGTCTTCCAAGCATACTTTCCTCTGTTTCGTTCCTGCTCTAAAGCTTTTTAATAAACTTTTACTCCTGCTCTAAAACTTTCCTGGGTCTCTCTCCTTCTGCCTTATGCCCCTCAGTTGAATACTTTATTCTGAGGAGGCCAGAATTAAGGTTGCTGCGACCCCTAGGGATTCACCACCGGTATTACTATTTTGAAGTTGTGTGACTCGGATACATTTCCCTGCTGACACAATCATCGACTTCCCCCAGCTTTCTGACTGCATCCAACTGAAAGCATATTCCTGCTTCCTTAGACACTCCCCCAAATCACCACAAAGCCCAAATTCTATAATAGGTTCTTTCTTAACACCCTCTTACTGAGGCAGCCCATTCTTCCTCGAGGTGTATGTTCTTCCTCACTGCAACCAGAAATAATTCCAACTTGGTTAACTACAGATGCGTTCCTGGAGGTCTCTGCCCGAAGGACATTGACACTTGAGAAGCTTTAATTTCTTGAGGAGTCTATTAAAATCCCAAAACTGTCAGGATCTGGTGACACTGAGGAGATAGATCTTTTACCATTAGCGTTTCCCTTCAGGCATTTCTTGGGAAAGATAGTACAGTTGACCCTGGAATAACACAAGTTTGAACTCTGTGCATACATTTATACATGGGTTTTTTTCTATATATATTGGAAAATGTTTTGGAGATTTGTGAAAATTTTAAAAACACAGATAAACTGTACAGCCTAGAAATATTGAAAAATTAAGGAAAAGGTATGTCATGAATGAATAAAATATGTAGATATTCATCTATTTTATCACTTAATACCATGAAATATACACAAATATATATATATATTTTGAGATGGAGCCTTGCTCTTGTTGCCCAGACTGGAGTGCAATTAAGCAGTCTTGGCTCACTGCAACCTCCGCCTCCAGGATTCAAGTGATTCTCCTGCCTCAGCCTCCCGAATAGCTGGGATTGCAAGTGCCCGCCACCGTGCCCAGCTAATTTTTGTGTTTTTAGTAGAGATGGGGTTTCACCATGTTGGTCAGGCTGGTCTTGAACTTCTGACCTCAGGTGATCCACCCGCCTCGTGCTGGATTAGAGGTGTGAGCCACAGCTCCCTGCCCACAAACTTATTATAAAAAGTTAAAATTTATCAAAACATACACACACAAACACAGACCATGGCACCATTAACAGTTGAGAGAAATTGAAATAAACATAACGATGCAGCATTAAATTATAACTGCATATAACTCATACATACTGTAGTGCTGTACTAATTTCCTGGCACCTCTCGTTGCTATTGCAGTGAGCTCAAGTGTTTTGAATGTATCCACTTAAAACACTTTGTGATGTTAATCATCTCCGCAAGAGCAGTTGTCTCTCCAGTAAATTGTGTATAGTAGTAAAAAGTGATCACTCACGGTTCCTGTGTATTTTTCATCGTGTTTAGTGCACTACTGTAAACCTTGAATAACACCGTGGTACCCAAACAAAGTGCTACTAGTGATGCTGTAAGTGCTCCCAAAAAGCAGAGAAAAGTCATGACATTACAAGGAAAAGTTTAATTGCTTAATAAGTACTGTAGCTTGAGGTCTGCAGCTGCGGTTGCTGCCACTTCAGGCAGGGATTCATCTTGTAAGTAAAAGAAAGAAACTTATAGTATTGATAAATAAGAACAATACTATGAATGTATTTTCTCTTCCTTATGGTTTTCTTAATGACATTTTCTTCTCTCTAGCTTACTTTATTTCAAGAAGACAGTACATAATACATATAACATACAAAATATGTGTTATTCAACTGTTTCTGCTATTGGCATGACTGCTCAGGGGTCGATTCCCTTACTTCTGAGTTGTTCAGAGCTTAACCGTTTCTTTGAATACCAAGAAAAATCAGCCAAGAAATCAGGCAGTCAAAGTATTACAATTCTGCAGGAATTAAAGTTTAGCAGTCAACATGCACTGATTCAAACCCGTTAACAAGTGAAAAGCAATGGCAGGAAACACTGACAAATGGCGTCTACAGTGAGCAGAAAAAGGAGCAGGCAGGAGAGAAGCAGTGAAGATCTAATCAGTCTGGCTGGTGATGGCGGCCATGTTGCACATGGTGTTCACAGTCCCATCTTCTGGTAACGATGAGTCATTCTTGCAAGTAAAATAAATATTGATTACATGATATGCATAATAAATAAAATTCTATGAGTGATCTTCTAAGAAATTAGTTTTAGAAGCAAAATAAGTCCTCAAACTGGCAATTTGTTTAAGTGATGCTGAGTAGTGCTGTTAACCTTGCTAGGAGATCTGAACGTTATGTTATTAGAATACTACCCGACAATGTTGTGGCATTTTCCAATGTTTATATTCATTATAAAGCTACAGTTCTAAGTATTTCAACAAAAGAAATACAAAGAGAAAAATATGTGATTGTTGTAAAATACTTCCAACATAACATCTGAACTGACCTAAAAATCTGAGTTAACAAAAGTCATACCTGTTTCAATAGCATAACCAAAGTCAGGGCAAGCAGACAAAATATTTCCATTGTTACAAAAGTAACTGGACTGGATTTAGCACAATTTAGGTTTTTGTGAAATATTGACAACATTTAAAAAAATTTTATATCAATAGCTTTTAAGGTATAAATTTTTTTTGTTGCATTGGATGAATAATGTAGTGGTGACTTCTGAGATTTTAGTGCACCTGTCACCCAAGTAGTGTACATCTCTAACCCCATTCCCACCCACCCCCATTCTGAGTCTCTAAACTCCATTATACCACTCTGTATGTCTTCGTGTACTCAAAGCTTAGCTCCCACTTATAAGCAAGAACATACAGCTTTTGGTTTCCCATTCCTGAGTTACTTCACTCAGAATAATGGCCTCCAACTCCATCCAAATTGCTGCCAAAGACATTGTTTTATTCCTTTTAATGGCTGAGTGGTATTCTGTGGTGTATATATGCCATATTTTCTTTATCTACTCATTGGTTGATGGGCACTTAGGTTGGTTCCACATCTTTGCAATTGTGAATTGTGCTGCTATAAACATGTGTGCAAATGTCTTTTTCATATAATGACTTATTTTCCTTTGGGTACATCCAGTAGTGGGATTGCTGGATCAAATGTCAATCTACTTTTAGTTCTTTAAGGAATCTCCGTACTGTTTTCTATAGAGGTTGTATTAATTTACATTCCCACCAGCAGTGAATAAGCATTCCCTTCTCCCCACATCCATGCCAACATCTATTGTTTTTTGACTTTTTAATAATGACCATTCTTACAGGGGTGCGGTAGTAACTCACTGTGGTTTTAATTTGCATTTTCCTGCTGATTAATAATGTTGAACATTTTCCATATGTTTGTTGGCCATTTGTATATCTTCTTTTTTTTTTTTTTTTTTTTTGAGACGGAGTCTCGCTCTGTCGCCCAGGCTGGAGTGCAGTGGCATGATCTCCACTCACTGGAAGCTCTGCCTCCCGGGTTCACGCCATTCTCCTGCCTCAGCCTCCCATGTAGCTGGGACTACAGATGCCCACCACCGCGCCTGCCTAATTTTTGTATTTTTAGTAGAGACGGGGTTTCACCGTGTTAGTCAGAATGGTCCCGATCTCCTGACCTCGTGATCCACCCGTCTCGGCCTCCCAAAGTGCTGGGATTATAGGCGTAAGCCACCGCGCCCGGCCTGTATATCATTTTTTTGAGAAATGTCTGTGCATGTCCTTTGTCAACTTTTGGATGGGATTGTTTTTTTCTTGCTAATTTGTTTGGGTTCCTTGTAGATTCTCGACACTAGTCCTTTGTGGAATGCATAGTTTACAAATATTTTATTCCACTCTGTGGGTTGTCTGTTTACTCTGATTGTTATTTCTTTTGCTATGAAGAAGATTTTTAGTTTAATTAGGTCCCATTTATTTGTTTTTGTTTTTGTTGAATTTGCTTTTGAGGTCTTAGTCATGAATACTTTGCCAAGGCTGATGTCTAAAAGAGTTTTTACAATGTTGTCTTCTAGAGTTTTTATGGTTTCAGGTCTTATATTTAAGTCTTTGATTCATCTTGAGTTGATATTTGTATAAGATGAGATAGGGATCCAGTTTCATTCTTCTACATGTGGCTTGTCAGTTTCCCCAGCATCATTTATTAAATAGGATGTCCATTTCCCAATTGATGTTTTTCTGTGGTTTGTCAAAGATCAGTTGGTTGCATGTATTTGGGTTTACTCTGGGTTCTCTATTCTGTTTTATTGGTCTGTGTGCCTACTTTTATACCAGTACCATGCTGTTTCGGTAACTGCAGCTTCACAGCATAATTTGAAGCTCTGTAATGTGATGCCTCCAAATTTGTCAGGCCTCTGAGCCCAAGCCAAGCCGTTGCATCCCCAGTGACTTGTGTGTCCACATCCCCTGTGACTTGCAGGTATACACCCAGATGGCCTGAAGTAACTGAAGAATCACAAAAGAAGTGAAAAAGGCCCAGCCCCGCCTTAACTGATGACATTCCACCACAAAAGAAGTGAAAATGGCCAGTCTTTGCCTTAAGCGATAACATTATCTTGTGAAATTGAGCACCTTGTAACCCCCACTCCTGCCTGCCAGAGAACAACCCCTCTTTGACTGGAATTTTCCTTTACCTACCCAAATCCTATGAAACGGCCCCACCCTTATCTCCCTTTGCTGACTCTCTTTTCGGACTCAGCCCGCCTGCACCCAGGTGATTAAAAAACTTTATTGCTCACACAAAGCCTGTTTGGTGGTCTCTTCACACGGACGCGCATGACAAGGCTTGTTCTTTTTGCTTGGAATTGCTTTGGCTATTGGGTCTCTTTTTTTGTTCCATATGAATTTTAGAATTGTTTTTTTCTTTTTTCTTTTTCTTTTTTTTTTTTTGAGACGGAGTCTCACTCTGTCGCCGGGGCTGGAGTGCAGTGGCTGGATCTCAGCTCACTGCAAGCTCCACCTCCCGGGTTTAGGCCATTCTCCTGCCTCAGCCTCCCGAGTAGCTGGGACTACAGGCGCCCGCCACCTCGCCCGGCTAGTTTTTTGTATTTTTTAGTAGAGATGGGGTTTCACCGTGTTAGCTAGGATGGTCTCGATCTCCTGACCTCGTGATCCGCCCGTCTCCGCCTCCCAAAGTGCTGGGATTACAGGCTTGAGCCACCGCGCCCGGCCTGGAGCTGCTTTAAAAGAAGTAACTTTAAAACAACTCCTTTCCCTCTCTCTCTGCCCAACATAATCTTAATAACTCTTGTAACACTGCAACCTCCCCCTCCTGGACTCAAGCAATCCTCCCACCTCAGCCTCCCGAGTAGCTGGGACTACAAGCACGCACCACCACGACTGGGTAACTTTCGAATTTTGGTAGAGATGGGGTTTCGCCATGTTGCCCAGGCTGGTCTCCGACTCCTGACCTCAAGTGATCTGCCCGCCTTGGCCTCCAAAGGGCTGGGATTACAGGCGTAACTCACTTCGCCCAGCCAGCTAAATCTTTATTGAATAAATAAATGATTGAAGTGAGTGTATAAAAGACACAGTCGTTGTTCTTTTGTTTTTGTTTTTTGTTTTTTTTTTTTTGAGATGGAGTCCCACTCTATCGCCCAGGCTCCTCCGCCTCCGCTCCGCCTCCCAGGTTCACGCCATTCTCCTGCCTCATCCTCCGGAGTAGATGGAACTACAGGCACCCGCCACAACGCCCAGCTAATTTGTTTGGTATTTTTAGTAGAGACAGGGTTTCACCATATTACCCAGGATGGTCTGGATCTTCTGACCTTGTGATCCGCCCGCCTCGGCCTTCCAAAGTGCTGGGATCACAGGCGTGAGCCACTGGGCCCAGCCACAGTCGTTGTTCTTTAAGGGTTTATAGATAGTAAATTAATAAGGTCAATAAAATACTGCAAGTGATGCAGAAAAGGGCATGCCACGCAGAAGCTGCACGGGCAAAGGCGCAGTAGTAGTGCAAAAACAACAACCGGTGTTGCTTCTTTTCACTTGAAAATAAGTAAGATTCAACAAGCAAACAGCAGAAATGCAAGTTAGCTGTTTTCCTCTCTTATCTAGCATACATTTATAATTGGGATGGGTGTTATATTCTTTTTTTTTTTTTTTTTTTTTGAGACGGAGTCTCGCTCTGTCGCCCAGGCTGGAGTGCAGTGGCCGGATCTCAGCTCACTGCAAGCTCCGTCTCCCGGGTTCACGCCATTCTCCTGCCTCAGCCTCCGGAGTAGCTGGGACTACAGGCGCCCGCCATCTCGCCCGGCTAGTTTTTTTTTGTATTTTAGTAGAGACGGGGGTTTCACCGTGTTAGCCAGGATGGTCTCGATCTCCTGACCTTGTGATCCGCCCATCTCGGCCTCCCAAAGTGCTGGGATTACAGGCTTGAGCCACCGCGCCCGGCCGGGGGTGTTATATTCTTAACAGGATAAAACTTGCCTAACAAAGGCTGCCTTATTTTGCAAATATTTAAAAGAGGAGAGTTGTTATCAAAGTAAACAAATGTGAACCTGAAAGACCCAATCCTTCAAGATAAATCCGGAGCAGCTAACTGGGCCTAAATTTAAAATCAAGCCAAGCAGTCATTTGCTGACCATGTCATACCTGTACCCTGAGTTCCCCAGAAATCCACACCTCTGTTCAACTCTGGCAGTTTCAGAGCTCACCCAAACAGACAAATTAGGGCTCACCTACCTCTGCCAATCAGGGCTCAGCTGTCAATCAATCAGAACTAAGCAAATTTGAATCATTCATTTTCGTAAACAGACCTGATTGGGAACCAGGGCAGGAACTTTATAAAAGCCAAACCCTCACTTTATTCTCTGACAGGCACCTTGGTTTCACACTGGAAGCTGTATATTCCTGATTTGTAAACTGTTCACTAAAATAAAATCTCGCATTTTTACCGCGCTAAGTCAAATTGGCAGTATTTACCGAAGACATAATCTCCTAGGAAATCCATGACCTCTAATCCAACTCTTTAAGCACATTAGCAGGACTCTAGCATATAGGCAGATAAACAGGTAGAGATATTAGACAGCATTATCTAATTTGCATAATCTGGAGGTTCATTTGACAACCTTCAAATAAAATAATTACAGATTTTTATTAAATGCAGAAAAAGGAATCACAACAAAAAAACCAGAGTCTTGACCTTGGAGTCTTTGTGAAATCTGTATAATGAGCAAAATTTAATGAAAAAAATCACATCTTCAAGTTCTCAGAAATAGGTATTTCCTACTAAAAATTAAGAAGAAGAAATGGGCCAGGCAAGGTGGCTCATGCCTATAATCCCAGCACTGTGGGAGGCCAAGGTGGGTGAATTGCTTGAGTCCAGGAGTTCAAGACCAGCCTGAGAAACATATCACTACCCTGTCTTTACAAAAAATACAAAAATTAGCTGGGCGTGGTGGGATGCACCTGTGGTCCCAGCTACTCTGGAGGCTGAGGTGGGAGGATTTCTTGAGCCCAGGAGGTGGAGGCTGCAGTGAGCTGTGATAATGCCACTGCACTCCAGTCTGGGTGACAGGTTTCGAGGAGGAGGAGAAGAAAAAGGGGGAGGAGGGGGAGGAAGAGGAGGAGGAGGACTAGGAGGAGAAAATGTCGTTAATTTTGAAGCCCCCTCGGCAGAGGCCATTTGATGATGATGGACAACTTAAGAGGCTGTTTGATGATGATGGACCACCCAGCATGAATAAGAAAGACTTCTGGGGAATGTGTTTGTGGGTTTACAGACTGACTTTAGAGATGTTATTTATCATTACATGATACAAATATAGAGGCAAATCAAATGCCACAAAGCAAAATAGGATTAGATCATAAAAGCCTAGCATACTCTTAGACACCAGTCCTGAAGAGGTTCCATTGTGCTTGATAAGTATAGAACCACTGAGGAAGGCAAATTTGGTGGACTCAATTAAGGGCATAGTGGCTAGCTGACTTATGCCCACATTTGTAACATTTTTGTTGTTGAAAATACAGTAGCTATTATATTAAATAGTGCTCAGTGTGTATTTATTAGTAAATATATTTTAAATGTTCATATCATTTTGACTTTCTAAAAATTGATCAGCAATAACTTATTAAATGCTGACACTAATCTTTCAGGTAATGTAATACAGTAAAAAGTACACAGACTGGGGAGTCTGATGTCATCCTTGCCATTAAGTAACTTAAATTTTAGTCAGAGAAACAAAATTAGTGCTCATGAAACAATTAGAAAGTCCAACAAGACAATAAAATTGCTGGGCGCGGTGGCTCACGCCTGTAATCCCAGCACTTTGGGAGGCCGAGGCGGGCGGATCACGAGGTCAGGAGATCGAGACCATCCTGGCAGACAAGGTGAAACCCGGTCTCTACTAAAAAATACAAAAAAAAAAAAAAAACTAGCCGGGCGAGGTGGCAGGCGCCTGTAGTCCCAGCTACTGGGGATGCTGAGGCAGGAGAATGGCGTGAACCCTGCAGGCGGAGCTTGCAGTGAGCCGAGATCGCGCCACTGCACTCCAGCCTGGGCGACAGAGCGAGACTCCGTCTCAAAAAAAAAAAAAAAAAAAAAAGACAATAAAATTAAGCACTAAGTTTTGTAGTACATACTGAAGTTAAATAATAATTGGATTTTTTAAGCTGGATATCCTCTCCATAAAAAGTTCTCCGCTGAACCCCATTATTTACCAGAAGAGGCCCCTTAAATATTAGGTGACTTGCCTTAGGCCTTACATTTAGGTGAGTGCCCAAGTGGATCTAATTCCCAGGTCTTCTAAGGAGTGTGGGTCTTTTATATCTACTAAAACACATTCTGCTCCATTGGCAGAAGGTGCTATTGAACTATGCAGGTGCATTTGAAGTAAAGTTTTTTGTTTTTGTTTTTTTTTTGAGATAGGATCTCATACTGTCATCCAGGCTGGAGTGTAGTGACACGCTCAAAGCTCAATGTAACTTTGAACTCCTGGCCTCAAACGATGCTCCCGCCTCAGTTACGCAAAGCACTGGGATTACAGGCATGAGTCACTGAGCCTGGCCTGAAGTAAAGATCTTTAAGGAAAGTATCCCTGAACTTGAAGCTAAGAAACATTTTTTAATCAATTTCTGCAACATTTTTCTGGTTTCACTTACTGGTTTGAAGAATAAAGGGTCTCAGACATAACATAATATCTAATTTTATATTGTGCCTTCATAAAATATAATTTCTTTGCATGAAAAATGAGTCCTGAGGGTTTGAATTCCACTCTGGATGGTCCAGGATTCCTGACATCCATCGTCTTCTGGGCACTGCCCGAGTGCAAGTGGAATATACATATTGACCAGATGATGGCGGCATGGAGCTAGGTTTGGGTTCTGCCCGTGTAACGGGCTAGCTGGATTATCTTTGTTCTTTGGGTCCTTAGATTTGGCAAAGAGAGGCGTTGCCGTTTTACGACATAGTAAATGGAACAAATTGTTTATGTAATTATATCTTTATTTTAAACAGCAGCCAAATCCTAATTTTGTTTCTTCTTTGGACTTAGAACCCAAGAACTGAGAGTAAAGAGGAAAACAGACTTTAAGATGTGCTTGATTTAAAAAAAAAAAAAACATGCTCTGACAAGTCCACTTACTATTCTGAATGTTGCAACAATGAGAAATAAAGGTCATACGGTGTAGGCTGAGATCAACTTAGCTCTGAACCTACATCATTACACCCTTTGGATTGTTGTTTTCGCTTTTGTTTGGATTTTCTTTCCTTATGTGTAAATTAACATTTTTACCATTCCCCAGTTCCTGTGCCTCACCCTTTTCTCCCAGATATTTTGTGGAACTTTAAATTTAAAATTGACATTCTAAGATATGCAAAGAAGATGAAGTGTTTAGCATGTATATGTTAACACCTGTTTACTAAAGTTTAAAAACTGCAAATGAAAATCTACTAAAAACTAAAATTTTTTATTTGGTAAATTTCTTTAAGTTTGTATTCATCAAAATATCCCTTTTTCGTTGATACTAATGTCCACAGCTGAGTATCATCCTGGGAAAAAACCACAACTTTGATTAATTTTGTGGCATTTATGTTTGGAAGAGTTAATCAGACATTAGTCTTCAAAAGCTGGGAATGGTTTTTATCATCAAGAAAATCTGGTCAGGCACACACAATCAGATATAAACAATTTTATTTATTTTACCTTAAAAACAGGAAATAACATTCAAATGGTTCTGAAGACATTCAAAAAATGTCTTTAGATTAAAAATAAAATTACCCATGTATTTTTCTGGTTGAAGTCTGGTTATGTTTTAAATTTCTATTGCTTCAAATGTCATATGACCATGAATACTTTTAGGCCATTATTTTGGCTGTAGAATTAAACCTCTCCTCCCTCATCCTCTAGATAAGTCAAGAAAATAGTAATATTTATTTGAGTGCATCAAATATGGCTTTGAAATGACAGCACTGTAAACCTTACAGGCAAATATACCATCACACACACACACACACACACACACAGAGAGAGAGAGAGAGAGAACACTGGTTCTTTTAATTGGTCTGAATATTGATGTTTCTGCTTCTGATGTTTTTTTCATGATAACTTGTTTTTTTAAATAAACCATTATGAAAATTCTCAAACGTACAGAAAAGTTGATGGAATAGTAAATGATCACTCATATATCTACTTCCTGAATTCAACAATTGTTAACATTTTGCCATATTTGTTTTATCACCAAAATGGCTTGAAAATAAGTTGCAGACATTATGATCTTTCAATCCTGAATACTGTAATATGTATCATCTAAAAATAAATTCTATTATAGAGCTATAATGACATTATCATACCTAAGAAAATTGACAAATATCGTCTAGAATGCAGTCCTCGGTATTCAAATTTTCTGTATTTCTTTTTTTTTTTTTTTTGGTGGGGGGACGGAATTTAGCTCTTGTTGCCCAGGCTGAAATACAATGGCGTGCTCTCAGCTCACTGCAACCTCCGCCTCCTGGGTTCAAACGATTCTCCTGCTTCAGCCTCCTGAGTAGCTGAGATTACACCCCCCATCACGCCCAGTTAATTTTTGTATTTTTAATAGAGACGGGGTTTCACCATGTTGGCCAGGCTGGTCTCGAACTCCTGACCTCGTGATCCACCCGCCTCGGCCTCCCAAAGTGCTGGGATTACAGGCATGAGCTAACACGCCCAGCCCAAATTTCCTAGTTTTCAAAGAAAGCTTTTAAATACACACACAGGCCAGACATGGTGGCTCATGCCTGTAATCCTAGCACCTTGGGAGGCTAAGGTGGGAGAACTGTTTGAGGCTAGGAGTTCGAGTCCAGCCTGGGCAACATTACGAAAACCAATCTCTACCCCCAAAAAAAAAAAAAAATATATATATATATATACACACACACACACACACACACACACAAAATTATATATACTATATGTATACAAAAATTAGCAGGGCATTTTGGCTCACACCTGTAGTCTCAGCTACTTGAAAGGCTGAGGTGGGAGGATTACTTGAACCCAGGAGGTTCAGGCTACAGGGAGCCATGATTGTACCACTACCCTCCAGCCTGGGTGACAGAGCAAGACCCTGTCTCAAAAA
>NC_045434.1:37100171-37155344 GCF_002776525.5 Piliocolobus tephrosceles
GGATCCGCCCGTCTCGGCCTCCCAAAGTGCTGGGATTACAGGCTTGAGCCACCGCGCCCGGCCGTAAAACCTATATTTTTAAAAAGAAAAGTAAATGGCCAGATGCAGTGGCTCATGCCTGTAATCCTAGCACTTTGGGAGGTTGAGGCAAGTGGATTGCTTGACCCCAGGAGTTGAGAACAGCCTGGGAAACATGACAAGACCCCGTCTCTACAAAAAAATCCAAAAAAATTAGCCTGGAATGGTGGCACACACCTGTGGTTCCAACTACTCAGGAGGCTGAGGTGGGAGGGATTGCTTGAGTCCCAGGAGGTCGAGGCTGCAGCAAGCTGTGATTGTGCCACTGCACTCCAGCCTGGGTGACAGAGTAAGACCCTGTCTCAAAATAAATAAATAAATACACACAAACACAAATTACACATGACTAATACACACACACGCCTCACATATACAGTGTCGGTAAAAGCTAGCGTATGAAAGCCAGAGCTTTTTGAAAAGGATTGGTGAAAAAAATCACTTTGTATGGAAGGTGAATAATCAGCAATAATTTAATGACAATTGCCCTCATGTTAATTACCACTTCTGAGTCTATGAGTATATAACAGCATCAAAGGCATTGAACCTATGTTTATACTTCATATAACTAATATATTGAGCCTATATTTGTACTTAATATAATAAAAGTATAACATATCAGTGAAAGGCTCCCCAAATTTCTTTTTATTTGGCATGTTTAAAAAATGTTTCAGAGACATAATTTCATATAAAATATCCAGAATATAGAAATAAAGTGTATTTGTGATATTTTATCCTAAATAAGTAATTTGTTCTTTACTTGCTTTCATTTTTATTATTGTTTTTAAACCTAGTCAAGTGAAGCAGTGGGAGTGGAGAAGGAACAAAGAAATCTGTAACTGACTGTGTGATCAATTAGTTGTAAACACCACTGCACTTGGACCAGCCTTTTTCTTGCTCTTGTTTAAAAGCATTTTCATTGTTTAGTGAAATAGCTTCCATGTGATAGTCATCTTACATAGATCATACTTTTATGAAAGGGCATATTATCTATCATAAGTAAAGGTAATATTTGAATTATTTTGAGTACATTATATTGTCATGCTCTTTTTTTTGGAGAGAGAGTCTCACTCTGTTACCAGCCTGGAGTGCAGTGGCACGATCTCAGCTCACTGCAACCTCTGCCTCCCGGGTTCAAGCGATTCTCCTGCCTCAGCCTCCCGAGCTGGGACTACAATCACGCACCACCACGCTCAGCTAATTTTTGTATTTTTAGTAGAGATAGGGTTTCACCATGTTGGCCAGGATGGTCTCGATCTCTTGACCTCATGATCTGCCCCGCTTGGCGTCGGAAAGTGCTGGGATTACAGGCATGAGCCACCACGCCCAGCCGTCATGCTCTTTTTAATAGTAAGGTCTGTTTCCCATTGCATTTCCATGCATGGTACAGGATAAGTTGTTTATGAAGAGAGAAGACTGAGAAAGAAGAGTTAGAAAAGGAAGAGAATTCTTGAGGCGTGCACAGATGCATATAGCAGCAGTCCCCAACCTTTTTGGCACCAGGGATGCATTTTGTGGAAGACAAGAAGGGAGGTGGTTTCAGGATGAACGGTTCCACCTCAGATCATCAGGCGTTAGATTCTCATAAGGAGCGTGCAACCTAGATCCCTTGCACTTCACAATAGGGCTTGTAGTCCTATGAGAATCTAATAGCACTGCTGATTTGACAGGAGGCAGAGCTCAGGGTTGGGGTCCCTGCCATAGAGACAGGACTGCCACACGTGAAAGAGGGAGGACCGTTATGTAAGTCAACACTAAATAGTGTGCTCAGAATTTTTGCTGCCTCAGGAATTCAGGAAAGAGGAAAAATCCATGAGGCCTAGAGTTGAGAAAGAGGCCAGTGCTTCCTGGAGATGGGAGCTGAGCCCAGAGGGATGGTCAGATTTGAATAGAAAAAAAGTGAGAGAGATGGGCATTTGGCAGGTGAGGGAAGGCATGGGAGAAAGGCCATTAGGACGCACCTGCAGGACAGTGGTTTAGGGTAAAATGAATTGATTGGGAAGCTGGGAGGGAAAAGGAAAAATGGGCAGTGAAATGATAAAGCCACGGTAGAGTAAACCTCCAATTTTCCTAGGATAAATAAATCATTTTAGTCTCGTCTTTCATTTGTACCCTGCCTTCACCCTGGAGGTTGTTTATTTGTTGATTGAGACAGGGTCTTACCCTGTCACCCAGGCTGGAGTGCAGTGGCACTATTATAGCTCATTGGAGCCTCGAACCCCTGTGTTCAAGCAATCCTCCTGTCTCAGCCTCTCAAATAACTGGGACTACAGGCATGCACCACCACTTCTGGCCCCCTGGAAGTAATTTTAGGTAGCTGTGGAAGTTATTGTCGAAGTGTTGGAGTAGAATTTTGGCTTAGTTAAAATAATTGAGAACAGGAAGGATGGATGACTTTGACGTTAATTTAATCTGATGACTACAGTCTATCTATTAAAATGGCATTCAGCTGACTTGTTTTTCTTCTTCCTTTTTCCTGTATCCCTTTGCTCTTCATAATATTCTCAGGACTTTATTGCTCAGTATTGGCTAGAATGAAGTTGTATTAACCTTTATCATATCAAAGTATTTCATAGTTATCCAATGCATCTATTTCAACTCAGCAGTAAAAATAAATGTGTTCTAGTACTTCCTACTAAAACCTGTACAGCCTCTCTGGAGCGCAACCTTGGCCTTCCTGACAGATCTGCCGTGGCAGGTGAATACCCAGGAGAATCTGCTGTGGGGAGCCCCTTTCATGCATCTGAGAACTCTGTCTCATTAACACTGATGGTGTAGGTTAGTTGGTCCACAGGAGTTGACATGCAGAATTCACTGTCAATTTTAGTCAGGACAGGACAGGTTATATGGCAGTAACAACAACAACAACAACACCCCAAAACTTCAATTGCTTAACCCCACAAATCTTTTATTTTATTTTATATTATTATTATTATTATTATTTGAGAAAGAATTTTGCTCTGTTGCCAAGCTGGAGTGCAGTGGTGCGATCTTGGCTCGCTGTAACCTCTGCCTCCTGGATTCAAGGGATTCTCCTGCCTCAACCTCCTGAGTAGCTGGGATTACAGGTGCCTGCCACCACATCTGGCTCATTTTTTGTATTTTTAGTAGAGACGGGGTTTCGCCATGTTGGCTCGCCTGGTCTTGAACTCCTGACCTCAAGTGATCTGCCTACCACACCCTCCCAAAGTGCTGGTATTACAGGCGTGAGCCACTGTGCCTGGCAAATCTTTTATTTTCACTCGTGTTCTGTTGCTCTGCTCATCAGCATCACTTGGGGAAGCATGCTGACAAGACCCATCTTGACATCTGCCCCCACAATCTCAAAGGCAGCAGTAAAGGAGAATGCAGCACATTGTGACTCTTAAAGCTTTCACTCAGGAAGGACTTAGGTCACTCCTGCACACATTTCATCAACCAAAGTGAGTCACATGGTCAAACCTAACTTCAAAGGGGGCAGTTACGTGCAGTCCTACTACATTCCTGGAAAGAGAGGAAAGCCAGAGTATTTGTGAATGTCATTAGGGACGTTCTTTTTATGTTCTCTTCCTTCTCCCCTCCTTTTTGTGAAAACATATAATATTATTTAATGGAAAACTCCCTGCCAGGATAGGATCACTTGCTGAATGATAAGAGGTGAGATACCTCATGCACATTATTACTTTGAAAAGTAATTCCATGTGGTGTTTTCAAGGACTACAGCACAATTTCTGCAAATGTAGCCCAATCCAGAGACCATCTATAGTTTATGGAAAATGTTAACTTTAGTGACTATAATTACACTGAGCCACATGTCAGAAGCGCCCTGTTTTCCATGGAAACATGAGACATTTTGCAATTTATCAACAAGCGTGCTGACCAGATTCCAGTCAAAGGCTTGCTTCCAATCCATGGTGCTTGTCCAGGCATGATCACTTAACCTTAATGCATGGGAGAAGAAGCTATGGATTTCCTACTGTGCTCCTTGATCTTCAGCTACTGGATGAGGACTGGGCAATGTGTTACATTGTCACCTTCCAGCAGGGTTATGTGAGGGTTTTCTATTTGCATTACGGGAATGACGAGCATGCCTTAGCAATTTGGAGGAGTTAGTTATCTGATACCAGCAAGGACACTGGCTTTGACATAGAAAGCTTTGCACAGGCTTGTCATTTGCCTGGGGATATGTCTACTTATGTTCTGCTTTTAAAATGATTTCCCGTTTTGTTTCACAACTTTGCCACCCGTCTATTTTTAATGTATCTACCTTGGAATTCCTTCTAGACATCGTTATATGTTGATAAGGAAGGTCATGACTGAAGATGAGTCAAACCATACTTTGAGCTGTTTTTCTAGGAGAGCAGCAGTCATGTCTGTCTGGTTTGCCACTGAATCCCTATTGCTTGGGATAGTTCCTGGCACATGGTGCTCAATAAATATTATTGAATAAATACATGAATGAATGACAGCTAGAGAAGACATTATTGGCTCACGTGCAAGGTAGTTGTCTATCTTTCTTTTGACCAATGGCAAAAAGTTGCAAGCTATTGGACTGGAATGAGAGATGCAGAGACCTTCACCACAGTAAACTAAGCTAATAAGTCCACAGCTTTGCTTTCCGATTATTTTAGTTGCTAGATTGTTTTCCTCTCACACCACACTCTAGTCATACCCAACTTTCCAGCCAAATGGAACTACTGGCCATTCTCAGAATAGGCATGTTTCTTTTTATGGGTTGGGTTTTGTCCCCACCCCCCCACCCAAAAAAAAATAGTTGAAGTCCTGATCCCTGTACCTGAGAATGTGACCTGATTTGGAAATAAGGTCATTGCAAATGTAATTAATTAAGATGAGGTCATACTGGATTACGGTGGGCCTAAGAAGGTGCCACTGTATAAGAAGATGTCCTTATAAGAAGATGGCCATGTGAAGAGAGACACACAGAGGGAACACCATGTGACAACGCAGGCAGAGACTGAGGTGGGGCAGCTGCGAGCCAAGGAATGCTAAGAACTGTCAGTGAACCACCAGTAGCCAGAAGAGGCAAGGAAGGATTCTCTCCTCTGTGTTTCACTGGGAGCATGGCCCTGCCAACACCTTGGTTTTGGACATCTAGCCACTGGAACTGTAAGACAATAAATGTCTCTTGTTTTAAGCCCCTTATTCTGTGGTTCTTTGTTACAGCAGCCCTAGAAAACACACACTCCTCAGGCCTGTATGTTTTGTTTCCTCCATCTAATCCATGCCCCATTGTTCATCTGAGGACCTCCTTTGTTGTGATGCAACCAAATTCTCTCCTCTTGGGTAAAAAAAACTCTAAATCCTTTCTTTCTTTCTTTCTTTTTTTTTTTTTGAGATGGAGTCTCGCTCTGTCGCCCAGGCTGGAGTGCAGTGGCCAGATCTCAGCTCACTGCAAGCTCCGCCTCCCAGGTTTATGCCATTCTCCTGCCTCAGCCTCCCGAGTAGCTGGGACTACAGGCGCCCGCCACCTCGCCTGGCTAGTTTTTTTTGTATTTTTTAGTAGAGACGGGGTTTCACCATGTTAGCCAGGATGGTCTCGATCTCCTGACCTCGTGATCCGCCTGTCTCGGCCTCCCAAAGTGCTGGGATTACAAGCTTGAGCCAACGCGCCCGGCCTCTAAATCCTTTCTAAGCTATCATAAGAGAACTGCCTGCAATGGCAATTACTCGAGAGTAAAGACAGCCATAAGTGGTGCAACTGTTCCACTTGGTTCAAAGGAAGGTGTGGGAAGGAGTTTAGGGAGGATTGTGCCACAAAGAATGAAATCGTCAGATCAAGATTTTGAGTTAGGCATAAAAAGTAGGTTCAGGTTTGAATTCACTTTGAAAAAAAAAGAAAGAGAAGGGTCGGGGAGAGGGAGACAGAGAACAAAGGCGGGAGGAAGGGAAGGAGAGAGTGAGAAGCCTCCTAGGCATGCCTGTTATTCCTCTCACGGCCTTTTAGTCAATCAATTTGATAATAAATTATTCATAACCGTCTCTGCTGGCGTTCAGCTACTTGTAGTGAGAAATGATGGATGTTCTGGTGACCCATGTAAATTTGCTTGGGTTCAGAACCATTGTCTCAGCCTGTTGTTCAAATTGCTTTCTCTATTCCTAGTATCACATTGGGCCTGGCTGCAGGAGGGACTGTTAAGTCAATACCTACCTCTAGCATAATGCCTGCCACCAGGTGTTTTAGTCATCTTTGTCCCTACACCAATGAGTAGCAATCAAGTCAATGAGAATGCGTTGAAGAGACAAAACAGATACACGCATTGTCACCCTGTCTTGGGTGGATGGGAAGGAAGAGAAGAGGTGGCTTTGCTGGGGGAATGAGCTAGAAGCAAGGTATGTGGTGAGCCCACAAGCTGGACTGAACAGGGCAGCCCAGCTGGTCAGTCCTTACAGGCGCCTTTGGTCAGCTGAGTACGGGACTAGAGAGGAACATGCATCTATCACCAGTGGACAGGGTAAGCATGGCCTTTTGGTGTCAGCAAATCAGGCCTCCAAAATATTTGAGCTGGAGGAGCTTTTGACAGTTAAGAAAGCATTTAAAGGGTCATCATTTAATTTGTTGGGGTTTATATTTATTTTATAATTTATAATGTAAAATGTATAGTTTACATATTTCATTGCTTAGGTGTTTTAAAGGCTTTAGTCCACCCCTAAGTGTTTGAGGTGGAGGAAAGCTGGGACTCTGTCCAAACAGGTGCTGGAGTTTGAGCCAGAGAAATGAGTTCCTAATATGAAGGACAGAAGCTGACATGTGGAATCAGAAGTAGGGAGGAGGATGAGTAGGAAAGCAGAGGTCACTGATGGGAAAGCTGAGAATGACTAATGAGTAACAGAGTGAGCAAGTGGGAGAGGGTCTGGAGAGATTCTAAAGACTTAGGACACAGGCCTGCAAAGGCTTTCAAGCCACATGTGAGGGTGGACTGGGTTCATTGACAGAGGTAGGAAAGAATGAGTGACAGCAGTTCACTCCTGCCCTTAGCAGAGCTGCTTATCTTCCAGAAGACATCACAGGCAGAGTAGGGAGACTCAACAGTGCCACAGGATAAGGTGAGAGCCTGAGAATAGCAAGGCCCTGCTCCTGCTTGTATATGAGGGTGGACCCTGTCCCCAGAACCAGGCAAAGGAAGCACATATGTGCAAGGGTACTGCCCTAGAGGGAAGTCAATCATGAGGGTAGGGGCCACAGTGGCTGGTTTGTCATCTGAGGAGCTTTGTGAATTGTTTCACTGGTAGGTGCTGGAGCAGCCAGTCAAGGAAGGGTCACTGCTGCCCTGGACACAACACAACAGCAGTTGTGAGCCATCCTAGAAATCCTTCCTCATTTGGAGCCAAATCATTGTTGTGCTATTATTAATTTGCCTCCTTGCTTAGACCTGAGGCCGGCCACCTGGGGAAACCCTCGTGTCACAGACAGGAGAAGTATGAGTGCATGGAGCAACAGCTGACACTTGGCAATGCTGGCCTCATAAACTGCACAGGTACAGACTAATTAGAACGTGCTAGAGCTACTCCAGGTGAGTCACCTATCTTACTCTGTAAGGGATAAACTGCTGTTAGGCAAAGGGCCTAAGAAAGCCTTCTTACCAACTCTCAGCTCTGGGTTGATTCATTCAAGAACAAATGGTATTTCCTGATTTCTTCTTCCTGTTTCAGTTATGAATGTGATTGTAACCTGGATGTTACCAAGTCCAGTTTGCTTCTGAGACCTCCTGCCTTTGCTGTTCATTGTGGAAACACCGTTGCCCTTAATGCATCCATCACCTCTGGCTCTGGAATCCTGCTTCCTGCTCAATCCTTGCTGCTTGCTCTTTCCCCCGTCTCGAGGTAGCCAAAGCAGACACAGCCTGTCTCCTCCCTGTTGCAGAGCACCACTAACACAGAGCAGTTGCATGAAACAGATTTTTCTGAAGATGTCATAACTAATGAGAACAGACAGAGCTATTATATCCTGGAGTAGGAAATAATTTCAAATACAACATCACAGATGATTGTTTCTAGAAATGCATTGGCCATTCCCTCCATGAGGAATTTCTTTCTGTCTGTGTCCCTCCTTGGCACCCCCAGGGCACTCCAATGCCAGAATTGCCTAAAAAGAGATCAAGAAATATCCTTCCGTATGGATGGAACTACCATGTATTACATGCCAGGGACTGAGTGCACTAACAGTCTGATTCTGTCACTTAATCCTCTCAGCAGTACTCTGTGGTAGACATTCCTAATTTACAGATGAAGAAACTGAGTCTCAGAGATGGTAACTTGGCCAGGAACCCACCGCTGAGATTTGAATCCAGTTCCTTCTACTCCGCACCCATGCTCCTCACTGTGACACTTGCTGTCTCCCTGTGTAGTCCTAGTCTTCGCATACTCCTTAGGCCATCAGAATTGAAATCTATTACTTTACCCCTTAACTCAGCAAAGCTTTCTGTAGAGTCAGGTAAAATTTCTCCCTAACACTTTCTTCCATGCAATTGAATCCCTTCTCCAAGAGCTCCCTTGCAAAAACGGCCCTCCCTTTCCCGAGATAAGTTTCATATTCACTCTGATCTCCTTTGTGCTGAAGTGTTTCTCCTCACTTACTCTTCTAGATAACTTTCTGCTGTCTCTGCTTCCCCCACTCCCCTTTTCTCTGCTTTGTCAGCACTTCTAAGGAAAGAGCCTCATTTAATGCCAGGAACTAGGATCCATTTGCCTCCCTCCCCTCTTGAAGCAGGTGAATCAAGACCCATAGATAAGGCAACAGGACGGTGGACTCTGCACTGAATTTCTCAGGTGCCTTTTCCAGTGGTGCGGGAGAGAAGGGGGACCCCTCCCCAACCTGAAGCCATATTGTCTTCCTGAGCTTGGCACTCCATTAAGCCAGGACTTTCAGCCCCCCTGAATTCTCATAATTCTTAACTATGTCCTTGCCGCTGGTTGGGATAACAGCCACAGATAAAAGGGAGCAGACATTCAAATGGAGTCATAAAGTACACACTGTGGTTCTCCTCCCTGACCTTGTTTTACACACTGTCACAACACAAATCCACAGTCCCACAGAGACCTTAACCCAGAGGATGGTGAGAAACAACCCAAACTAATATATAGCCCCGTCTCTAGGTGCCAAGAGATGACAATGACAGCAGTTGGTTACACGGAGGCATGAACCAATCATTGGGTTTTTTTGAGAACCAATTTGGTAGGAGGCATGCTATCAGGGACATTAAAAAAAAATAAAGGATGAAAGATAAGCTGCACTGATGGAATTTACAGGCTGTTTCCAAAGATAGGATAGAAAAGAATAATTATCCGTTCCGGAGAGGATGTGCCAAGTTATAAATGTGTTAGGTAGACAGCGAGGGCTCCGGGAGTTCAGAGAGGGGAGGCAGCCTTGACCTGGGGAAGGACAAGGAGACTTTCACTGGGAAGAGATAAGGTTTGTGCATAGCCTTCTTCAGTAGACCAGAGGGGCAAGGATATACAGGGTCTGGCGTGGAGAACGGCATGAGCAAAGGTGCGGGGGCAGGAATGTGAATGGTGTATTCAAAGGACAATGACTCATCATCCACTTGGCTTTCCTTACAGCTGCCACATAATAGTGAACACATAACTGGTTATTATTTTTTTCTGCTTTTAAAGACCTCAAGAATAAAGCAAGAGATCCAGCTCTCAATTTAGTGCTCAGTGACCCCAGTGCTCAGTGACCCTGAGGAGGTCAAGGTGAATCTGAACCCTGTCAAAATTCTCACCCTCATTTACTGGAAACTCCATTGATTTAATGCTGTGGTTCAGGACTCTAATCTTTGGAAAACTTAAAAAATAACCTGGTTAAATCTTATTTACTAAGCATAGCGTCATTTATGATTTTGACTTTGTCAGAATTGGTCATAAACTTTCCCCCTGTTTTAAAACACTTCAGAGCTATTTGGAGTCAGGAAATATCTCTACGAGGAGGCTAATCCTGTTAGGAAACATTTTTGTCCTTTTTTTTTTTTTTTTTTTTTCTTGAGAAGGAATCTCACTTTGTTATCCAGGCTGGAGTGCAGTGGTGTGATCTCGGCTTACTACAACCTTCACCTCCCAGGTTCAAGTGATTCTCCTGCCTCAGCCTCCCTAGTAGCTGGGATTACAGGTGCACACCACCACACCCGGCTAATTTTTCTATTTTTAGTAGAGGCAGGGTTTAACTATGTTGGCCAGGCTGTTCTTGAACTCCTGACCTTAGCTGATTTGCCCACCTTGGCCTCCCAAAGTGCTGGGATTACAGGTATGAGCCACCGCACCTGCTGTTGCCCTCTTTAATGAGTGCTAGCTACACAAATGTCTTGGTGATTTCACATCCGCGGTTGTTGTGGGGTGTGTTTTTTGTTTGTTTGTTTTTTATTTTTTTATTTATTTTTTATTTTTTATTTTTTTTGAGACGGAGTCTCGCTCTGTCGCCCAGGCTGGAGTGCAGTGGCCGGATCTCAGCTCACTGCAAGCTCCACCTCCCGGGTTTATGCCATTCTCCTGCCTCAGCCTCCCGAGTAGCTGGGACTACAGGCGCCAGCCACCTTGCCCGGCTAGCTTTTTGTATTTTTTAGTAGAGACGGGGTTTCACCGTGTTAGCCAGGATGGTCTCGAACTCCTGACCTCGTGATCTGCCCGTCTCAGCCTCCCAAAGTGCTGGGATTACAGGCTTGAGCCACCGCGCCTGGCTTTTTTTTTTAATTTTTTTTTGAGATGGAGTCTCACTCTGTTGCCCAGGCTGGAGTGCAGTGGTGCGACCTTGGCTCACTGCAAGCTCCGCCTCCTGGGTTCACACCATTCTCCTGCCTCAGCCTCCCAAGTAGCTGGGACTACAGGCATGTGCCACCACGCCCGGCTAATTTGTGTGTGTGTGTGTGTGTGTGTGTGTTTAGTAGAGATGGGGTTTCACGTGTTAGCCATGCATTTCTTGAGGATTAGACTGCTGTTGCAGATGAGCGCCATCCTCCGTCTCTGAGTTCCCGGGTTTGTGTTCACGGTGGTGGATTGTATGGTAGTTCCCCAGCGCTGACCCAGTCTCACCTCCATGACAGAAGCAGGAAGATTTTTTTTTGTTTTTCTGATATTTTCTATGGAAGACTCTTTTGTTTTCCAGTATTGAGGAATACTAGCTACCTCTAACTCAAAACATACAGGAAGCTCTCTATACTTATCATCTTTTTAAAATATTTTTTAACCAACCTACCTTTCCTAAATGGTTACTATACATTTCCAGTATATTTAGAAAAGAAATTAATTCTCACTTCATGACTTTAGCAAAATAAAAAGCAAAACAAACACCAGAGTACTAAAGGAACAACTACTCGAGACATTGTGTTCTCTTAGTCACAGGCACATAGGAGGGAAAATTCAACTAAGCCTCATTTGGATGTATTAAAATAGCCTTTTTCCTAGCTCAGAATCACATTTCAAAGGGTGCCTAGGTGCAAAGCTAAGCCAAGTATAACCTAGCCACAAAGTAGTGCCAAGGGTAATACGCCGTTTTCCATTTTGTTTTAAGCAATGAAATGCAGCAGGGAGCTGTGAACATGCACAGAACTAGGAGCAAGCAAACCCAAGCTGCAGTGTCCTTGGCCAACTAAACCAACCTCTCGGATCATCTTCATTAGAAAATGAGTGGCTGGGCACAGGGCCTCACGCCTGCAATCCCAGCACTGTGGGAGGCCAAGGCAGGCGGATCGTTTGAGACCAGTCTGGGCAACACAGAGAGACCTTGTCTCTAGAAAAAATACAAACAATAAAAAAATTAACTGGGCATGGTGGTGTGTAGCTGTAGTCTCAGCTACTCGGGAGGCTGAGGTGGGAGGATCACTTGAGCCCACAAATTTGAAGCTACAGTGAGCTAAGATTTGTGCTCTAGCTTGCCTTAACACGTAATGATCAAGTGAGAAAATGTATACAAAAGCACTTTGTAAATGACAGGTTTTTCTACCACACAAAGGAATTATAGAGGTGGCTATTTGGGGGAAAATGAGGTATGTGCAAAGCTTCTTTTTAAAAGGTGACTTTAATGTCTAGCATTTTTGTGTGATTTAAATTCAGCAATTAGAGGATCATTATTTAATATCCTAAGAAAATACTGTTATATTGTGTCTTCCAAATGAACTATTTCTCCTTTTACTATCACTTGGAATTTTCTCCATGGAAGAAAAGTATTTAAAGGACAAATTACCTGGAAGATAATGGGCGAGATTTTTCTAAGTGCCTTCTGTATGGGGACAAAGGGCTTTTTCTGCTAAACCTCCAGTACACCAGCTGAACACAGTTTGATTTATTTGACAATATAATACATTTTTTCAAATAAGATAAGGAAATAGGTGTTCCAGCAAGTGATATGGGGGTGGCAGAGCGGGGAGGTGTTGAGGGGAGGGTGTCAGAGAGGGAGGAGAAAAGAATATTGGGAGGAGCTGACCAGGAGACGTCTCAGGCAATCATCCTGAGTAGCTTCAGAATTGTGGTCGGGTACACAAGGACTCTCCCAGGTGAATAAAGCCTCCATCATCCTGTGAAGGTGCCTGGGCTTCAGCCGGCCCAGAGGACTGAGGGGGACTGGCCCTACCTCTCCTCCCCACTGCTGTGCTCTTTTTTGAAGGCTGATCAATAAAACGTCACTGAGCACTTTTTTAAAGAAGGCCATGATCTGATATTCAGGCAAAGAGAGAACCCTTCAAGGCAAAGTCGATATGACACGCTCCCAATAACTGACTTTGCTGCCTAAAGCATGAGGCACCGGAAATCCCAATCGCTCAGTCCCTATTTAGAGCTTATCCTTAAAGAGCTGTGTTTCTAATTCATTTTCATTGAGGCAAAATCATTAACAATAGTTGATCTTAATACATTGGCAACTGTGACCTCAATCTTACTAAATGGAATATTATTTCTTAACTACTTTTCAATATTACTTAACAAATGTCTTTGCCCGTTTGCAGGAAACTCAGGTTTCCTGACTGTCAGTCCTGACCACTCCCACCAGCGAGCCTCCTCCTCACATAGTTGTGGGACCGCATTTGCTGCACTCCTAACAAGCCAAGAGACAAAGCGATCCCGGAAATTCCCTTTTGACTCTGTACTGTAAGGAAATGCCAGGTAGCAATAGCAGGAGGGCAGAGTTTAACCAAAGCACCACTTTCTCCATTCATTGTCCATGTTTAGCTGCTGGAATCTCATATCCACCAGAAGCCTAAAGTCTTGATTCTTCTTTTTTTTTCTGGGGGTGGGGTGGGGTGGGTGGTGGAGTCTCGCTCTGTTGCCCAGGCTGGAGTGCAGTGGTGTGATCTTGGCTCACTGCAACCTCCACCTCCCTGGTTCAAGCAATTCCTCTGCCTCAGCCTCCCAAGTAGCTGGGATTACAGGCATGGGCCACCACACCTGGCTAATTTTTGTGTTTTTAGTAGAGAAAGGGTTTCACCATGTTGGCCAGGCTGGTCACAAACTCCTGACCTCAGGCAATCCACCCTCCTTGGCTTCCCAAAGTGCTGGGATTATAGGCGTGAGCCACCAAGCCCAGCCGATTCTTTTTTTTAAAAAAAAAAACAAAACAAAACCTGGGAAGGCACATCCAATTCATGAACTTAGTCAAACCAGGTTTGTTGAGTAAAAAGAGGGCTATCAGTCTTGTTAAATAGCAGATTGTGGAATCTGATAGGAATTACCTGGGATTTTGCTCTCGGGGCTATTGAAGACACCACTCTCTGACTTCCCAGCCCATGCAACTAGAGGCAGAACTGGGGGTCAAATCTAAGAAATTGCTCTGAGTTTGCATGATTCTGCCAGCCACTTCATGATGCCTCTCCCGGTGTCTGTCCAAGTCCCATTTCTTGACAGAGTTAGGAGGGAAGAGGAGATGTTTTCCACTGTGAATCCATCTGGTCTCCTGATATCTTCATCACAATTGGCAAGCACCCTTCTCAGCCACAGGCTCTCCCAAAGCCCTGGTGCATCTACTGCATTTCTCAGTAGTCAGGATATATATGCTACCCACTTTCCCAACTCCTAACTCCAGTTTTCCTCCCATCAGATACGCTGTTTTACTGTTACCAACCCAGTTCACATCTCAGCATCTCAGAAATTGATTGCATTGTCTGGTGAAGCATAGGAAATTGTTCTCGAGGATAAGGGTCACGGTAAGAAAATATTAATATTTCAAATGAGAAGCTAAAGAATCACACATATTTCCAAAGGAGGAAGTCCTAATGGTTTTCTGAATACACAAATGACAGCTTGTGAGAAGCATTTAAAGAGCTTTCCTGCTAACTCTAAAGGCCCAAGGTTTGTTTTCTTTGAGGTTTCTTAATGGAGTCTAAACACTTCATTGTGTTCACCGGAGCAGCGAATTGAATATAAAGTGGCAGGCCTTAAAAGGGAAGCCAGTGACTCGGAGCATCATTTGCGTGAAATATATTATTATTGTATGTTTTTGTCAATGGTATTTAAATGCTTTTATGAGAAATGAGTATGACCTCTTCTTAGATTGTTTCCTTTTTTCATTACAGTCACCCTAGCAGGGTCATCCCTCCCACTGCTTTCAAGGCATCATGCCCAAGTCGCCACTTGGGGGCAGTCTAATGCCTCCGTCCCTTTCCATCGCCATTTTCCCGCCTGCCTTCTCTCTTAGGTGTTTGACCTGGTTTCTGGTCTCTCTTATAATAGAATGGTCATTACCAATCTCTGCAGTTTATTTAAAAAGAAACAAAGGGTGGCATTCTTAACATATGGAAAAATACTACATTGCACTCATACCGTTTTTCAAGGAGCATTCAGGAGTACTATGTCTCAGAAGGACGTAGGTAGGGCAGTCATGGAGATCACCTATTTCAGAACAGATACCTTGGCTTGGGAAGGTTAAATCAATGTTTAAACCTCAAATGGCTCTGAAGGGGTAGGTTCTCTGATTCTTTGGTCAGTGTTCTTTCCTCCAATCATGCTGAAATAAAATCCAGCTTTTATTTTGCTGGAAGATCATTATTTAATGAAGACAGCCAAACAACAAATAGCAGTACAAATAATTCAACAGAAAAGGGAAATCACATAATCACATTATTTTCCTGTATGTGCTCATAAAATGGTTTTAACTCAGGGAAGAAAAAAAAATCACAATTCCCTTTCAAAGTTTAATAAAAATTCACTTAAATATGGGAATAAACAGCTTGCCCAGATCCTTTCCCCATCCTTCCACGCTCACCAGGCAATTTAATGAATGGGCAAACAGCCCAATGGTAGATTTTTGCGATACAGTGTCATGAACGAGTGAGATCCATCTTTGCACATAGCTTGTTGGCACCTCACTCTGGCTGCATTACAGAAACAGAACAGAGTCGTATGGTTCCTGGAAAGTAATCATTTGGCAGGGTTCTACCCCGGGTGAATCCACACAGAAAAGGTACTCAGGTGGCCCTCACTGGTGCCAGGGCCTGGAGTGGATGGCAGAGGGTGTACATTGAATATGTGTGTCATGGTTTGAGTTCCTGAGGTGGGGAGGCAGAACACAGCAAGGGAATACAAACCCATAAGAACAGGGCTGTAGATCATGCCTACTTCCTCTGCGCCTGTAATTTATTCATTTAGCCATCAAATATGCATGGACTATTACATGCTCAGCACTGAGCAAAGGGTTTTGCATAAGTGAGCACAAGAAATGAACCTTTTTTTTTTTTGAGACGGGATCTTGCTCTGTTGCCCAGGCTGGAGTGCAGTGGTACTTCTCACTGCAGCCTCAACCTCCTGAGCTCAAGTGACCCTCCTACCTCACCTTTTTTTAAGTCTAAGTTACTATCTTTTTAAGGAATAGCATGGGAAGCAGGTTTGCCCTAAGTAGCTCCCAGCTTGGCTTTTCCCTTTGGCTTAGTGATTTGGGGGTCCCAACATCTATATTCCTTTCACAGGATTAAAACAAATAAAAAGGTTCAGCACTTTGGAAGGCCAAGGCAGGCAGATCACTTGAGCTCAGGAGTTTGAGACCAGCCCAGACAACATGGTGAAACCCCATCCTGTCTCTACATACAAAAATGATCTAGGCATGGTTGCACATACTTATAGTTCCAGCTACCTGGGAGACTGAGGTAGGAGGATCGCTTGAGCCCAGGAGGCAGAGGTTGTAGTGAGCCAAGATCATGCCACTGCACTCCAATCTTTGAGTGAGACCCTCTCTGAAAAAAAAAAAAAAAGAAGTTCATACTTCGGATCAGCTTTCATTTCAAATGAGGAAGTACTTCTCAAAGGTATTTTAAAAATATTTATTGAACTTCTACTGTGCACTGGTGGTGTCTGAAAAGCCCCAAGGCTCCAAACTGAAATATTGATATATTACAGTGAAGAGAAGCAGCTGCTTTTAAACCCCTTTTTATTGACATGATCAAGGTTATACAGAAGTGCTGATGAGATGGTGGGGGTGAAGCGAGTACTGCTTTTAAAACTGCTCCCAAGATTACACTCAATACTAAAGTTACAATCAGTTAGAGAACCATTCAAAGAATTTGCCAGAAGTCTTTCCAGGATTCTAAACCTGAGTAGGCAGAAGGGCCAGATTTTTGGCTAATTAGGCATTTGCCCTGTTCCTAATACCAAGACTTGCTCTGAGAGATACCCCACTACCTCTGTATCAGTGTCTCTACAAAGTTCAGGTCAAATATCAGCCTCTAGCACAGTCAGTGTTGTGTAACCTGGTTAACAGAAATGCCCTAAGCACCGTGGTTCACAATGGACAGGATTCCATGTCCCTGTCCACTTCTAGCGAATGGAAGGAGCACGCCTGTGATCTTACATCCCACAGAAACCAATAGTACATCAGCCTCTTACTGAAGACAGGAGCTGGTCAGATTCTCAGCCAGTGTTTGATCTGTCCCTTGCTACCTTCTGTCCCTCTGAGCTCGGTCTTCTGGGTGCTGCATCAAGTGTGTGTCTTCGCTGCTTCTATCCATCATTTCTCCAAGCATAGGAACTGTCCTGTGATGCAGATACAGGTCAATGCACCATCATGAAGTGATTACTACAGGAGACTGGAGGAGCAGCAGCTGCAGCCACCAAAGGAGGAAGAGGCCAGGCTTCCGTTGCTACCTGACAACACCAGCATTGCCCAGCAGCTTTATATGCAACCCCAAACCCAGATGTCCAGCTTGATGCAAAAGCTGCCACAAAGGCACTCTGCAAAATAACGTCTGCACAGAGAGCAGAACATACCTTGGTTTCCCCCGTCCCTAGCTTTGATTTTAAGCAAGTCATTTATACTTTTTGGACCTTATTTTTTCTGATTCTTGAGACAAAAGAGTAGGAACAATGACTTCGGATGTCCTTTTCAGCTCTAACTTTTTATGATTCTGTGTATGTAAAAGCCAAAGGAGAAAAAATATCTGGCAGGAGCTATTGACTCACTGCCTGTAGTGAGTCAAGAGAATCTGACTTGATTCTGTAGCAGAATCAAGAGAATCAGTATTAATATTTTTCAGGCGATTAGCACAGGGTTAGCATAACAATTAGTGGTTTTCGTACGCAGAAGAGCCTCAGACTGTGAATCAAAAGACATGAGTTCCATGCCATCAAGGAGGCATTGTGCACTACAGAAGTGAGAAAATCATGATTTTGGAGCTGAGTTCAAATTCTGGCTCCATCATTTGCTAGGGTGACTTCGTGCAAGTTACTTAACTTTTCTGAATCTGTTAACTTTGTTAGTAAATGAGACTAAACAATACTTCACAGAATTGTAGCTTCAGATTCAGACACAGAATTGAAGATTTGCACATTGTAGGAACACACACAATACATTTGCATTTATCTAAAAGGCTTTTCTAAGATATCTTAGAGAAGGAAAACTAACCTATCTTAAGTTCCAGCTTTGTGCCAGAAACTTCCATGACTTTTGTCATTTAATCTTGATGAAGTGGCTGTTATCTATGTTTAACTTAAATATACTTTCCCCAGAAATAACATTAACATAATACCTTTCCTACCTAGCCTAAAGAGTTCTTATGAAGATGGAAAGAATTTAATGTGAAAGGATCTTGCAAATTGTCCATTTTTATTTGTGAATATAATAGCTATTCTTTTATGAAACACTCTTTATAGTACTATGAAAAGAATGTTCAATTACCCAACATGCATTTATTCAGATCCTACTATTTGGCCATTTATTCAGAACATGATCTCTGTGCTCTGAGGCTTTATAACCAGGGATCCAAAAATGACACCCAGGAAACCAATGCGAATGGTCAGAAGCAGCTGAGCTACCATCGAAGAAGAAAGGAATTAAAAGAGAATGATCTGACTTAAAGAATAAATAGATTTAAGGAGAAGCGATTGAGAGGAACCATTTTATATAAAGGGGTTAGCATGAAAATAGGAACACAGGCAGGAAAAAAAGTCTCTTCTGTAGCCTGTGAAGAAATTAGAATTTTTCCCCTTATAATTTACAGGAACATTAAGCATTGAATCATGCATGCAGAAAATATTCATTGAGCACCTACTATGTGCCAGGCACTACTCTAAGTGCTAGGGATACATTAGTGGACAAATTAAAAGGTTGAGGAGCTTATGTGCTAGTGGGTGAGACTGTCCCTAAACATAATAAATAAATTATACAGAATTTTAGAAGGTTATGAGTACAATAGAAAAGAAATACTACAGTAGGGTAGGGTGATCCAAAGCGCCAGGAGTTTGAGATATTAGGTGGCAATATAAAATAGGGTGGTCAAGCTGGGCTTCACTGAGATGGTAACATGTAAGAAAGGCTTGAAAGAGGTGAAGGAGTGAGTCAAGCAGATATATGGAGAAGGAGCTTCTGGCAGAAGGAACAGCTAGAGTGATAGTTCTCAAAATGTGACTCCCCATCCAGACAAAGAGCATTAACATAATCTGGGAACTTGCTGGAAATACACATTTTCAGGCCCCATCTGAAACTCTGGAAGTCCCAGCAATCCTTCACTGGAGGGTTCTGGTGTTCTGTAAAATTTGAGAGCTACTGAGCAAGAGGAAAGGTCTAGTGGGTTTGTGCTGAGCTTGTGCCAGGCTTGTACAAGGCCAGCATAACTAAAGTGAAATGCACCAGATAAAGAGAAGCAATAGCAGAGCTTGGAGGGGCTCTATTGAATGCTCTCATGCTGGACGTCGCATTTTTATCTGAAGTTCTACTTTTGTAGTTATTTCAGAAGCCTCTCCTCCAAAGCAAAAAAAAAAGTACCGTAGCATTAGCTGGCCCTGCTCAGAGTACATGACAAGAAGCTCCAATCATAGACCAGTTGAAAGTGTATGTTACAGAGAAGCCAAACACCTCACTATAATTAACTGTTTTATCAGCTGCTTTGAAAACCTATCATTGAGAATTTCCAAACGAAAAAGACTTGGGTTTCCCAGCTGAGACTGTTTGGAACCTGGTTGCTGGGGTTTTCCACAAACTAAGTTATCATTAAATATTTCTACCCCTGAAGCGGGTCATTAGGTGTGCAAGCCCATTCAATTTAAATTCCTACTTATTTTGGTTGTGGATCTCGATATAGATTTGTGTCCCTAAGGCAGAAAAGAAGATGTTGGCATTTATGGATCTTAAAAATGTATTTTTTTCCCAAAGATTTTAATGGATAAAGTAACTAGGGCTACAACAAGTGGTGGAAGCTTACCTCCAAATATTTTGCCTGAACAATGGCTCCTTGTTTTATTTCTCAAATAAGAAAAATGACCAGGGACTGGCCAGGATAAGCAGTTCTTCCCTCATACTTATCCACCTGGCCACGCAGTAATGGACACTGACAGCAAGAGGAGGTAGGCTCTGTGGACACTGAGAGCAAGAGGAGGTAGGCTGGGAAAGGGCCTGGAGGGGAGGCCTATGGGGAAGACACTGGGCTCAGACAGCAATGCCTTTAAAGTAGACATACAGCCTGGCCAACATAGTGAGCCCCCATCTCTACTACAAATACAAAAATTAGCCAGGCATTGTGGTACGTGCCTGTAATCCCAGCTACTTGGGAGGCTGAGGCAGGAGAATCGCTTGAACCTGGGAGGTGGAGGTTGCAGTGAGGCAAGGTCACACCACTACACTGCAGCCTGGGTAAGAGAGCAAGACTGTCGAAAGAAAGAAAGAAAGAAAGAAAGAAAGAAAGAAAGAAAGAAAGAAAGAAAGAAAGAAAGAAAGGAAGGAAGGAAGGAAGGAAGGAAGGAAGGAAGGAAGGAAGGAAGGAAGGAAGGAGACGTAGACCTGGGTAAGAGAGCAAGACTGTCTCAATAAATAAATAAATAAATAAATAAATAAATAAATAAAGTAGACGTAGACCTGCTAACAGTGTCAGGTCCTCTAGTCTTCAACAGGGGCCAGACGGAAAAGAATTTTAATGGGTCTATGCTGACTGGTGCCATCCCAATTTTATGCCTTATCTTCCTGACGTATTTTGCCAGCTTGTTTACAGATATACCCTGAGGTTTTATACATATATATATATCTCTACCTGGGATTCTGATTTGAGCAGGTACCGAACCTTGGACTGTATCAACTCTACTTTGGTTTCATGGACTAGATTCTAGTGTCCAGCCCAGCCTTTTCCAGCACCAATCTTGGTCTGCCCCGACTTTATCTTGATAGTGTTCCAGTAGCTAAGTTCCCCCGTGAGCCCCTCACCTGGAGCTCGGAGGCTTCCCTGTGCTTAGGTCCATCTCCCGCAGTGCCTCTACCTAGAGTCCTTCAGCTGCAGTTTTGGCTTCACTGTCTACTCCTTATTTTTTTGAGGTCCGACCTCAGAGTATCTTAAGAATGCAATATTTAACAACACGTATCCCTCCAAGCTTTCCAATATCCCCTGTGATCCCACTTCATGGGTAAGAAACCAAAATGATTATAGTTGATGAATAATAACCCCACTGATTCACAGGAGCATGAAGAAAACCTTGCCAAGCTAAGTAATTCCAGGCAGCCTTCAGCCGCCACCACCGGTGATGAATCACAGAGGCTGCCGCCAGAGATGGGACATTTTGGGATTCTGCACATACGACTTAAGACACAGGATGAGAGTGGAGGTGAGAAAGAGAAGACATAGATCTGTCCAGGGCAAAGGATTCAAAGGTCACCAGGACTCCGCTCACCTCCTGAGACCTGGTTACAGCAAAAACATTTCCTTGACGTGACTTCTATTTGGGAGTTGAGGAGACACTTCAGCCATCCTGTAGAGTATTTTGCATCAGCTAACGCTCCCTGGCCTGACACACTCACAAACTCTGACCCATTTAGATAACCTCCCCTTAACCAAAAAAGGCAGCACTTTCACCAGCCCCTGAAAATCTCCCAATGAAGTTATCTTTTTAAAATGAGATAATTACACACGAAGCACTTAGAACAATGCCTGGTGCATATTCAGCACTGACTACATGCTAGCTACAGCTGTTATTTTTGTCTCTGGTCTGAAGACAGATGCAGTGCCACTGTCTCCTCAGATGCCAGCATCTCAATGCCGCTCTTCACCCCTACCACACCCAGCCTACCAGGTCTCATCTCATCGAAAAACAAACAACAACAACCACCACCCAGCCCCCAAGCATTCTAATCAAATACTGCCTCTATATGCTATTCAGATTGCTTTTAAAAAATTAAAATAGAGCTCAAAATGGAGCAAATCAGGGATGCTTAATGATAGCCAAAATGTAATGTGGGGACCTTGTTTGGGTCCTGAGTCAAACAAACCAATTATAAGAAGACACTTTAGAGACAATCAGGGAACCTTAATTACAGACTGGGTAGCCATAATACCAAAGCACTGTGGTTACTTTTGTTAGGTGTGATAATGGCATTATGGTTATTTATTTATTTTGTTTTCAAAAAAATATTTTGAGAGATTCAGAGGTGAAATAATATGATGTCTGGAATTTGCTTGAAAGGAGCTCAGCAAATAAACAATAAACAAAAAAGGGAGGATAGATCAAATACATGTAGCAAAAACTTCATAATTATGGATACGGGGGTGGGCATATAGCAGTTTCTCCTATGTTTTTCTCTACTGAATTAGCTCTCATGCAAAAAACAACAACAACAACAACAACAACAAAAGTTGTTGACCAAAAGTTTTTGGCAGTGGAAACTCAAGGTTGGGAGGCCATGAGCAACGGATTGAATACTGACAGCAAGGGAGGCCGTGAGGGGCGACAGAAACCCGGGTCAGAGGTGCACATTACCGGGGCTGGAGGTAGTGAGAGTTTTTGGTGAAAGTGAATTCTGTATCCTGGAGTCTAGGGGAGAGAAAGGGATGTAAAGTGAGACAGGCCAGTGCTGTGTCAAGGACTGGGGGAAGAGGAGAGAGATCCAACCGAGACACAGGCTGCAGGATTCCACCTCTGCTCGCTGGGTGCCATCCAGGCCATGTTACACCCCTGTTGCTTCTTGGAATGTGCTAGCCTCTCTCCAGCAGAGCAGGGCTAGTCTTTGGCTAGTTTTTCCTCTGGAAACAGAGAAAACGTGTAGGGAGAAAAAAATAGAAATTACTGTTTTCTCTGGAGTTCACATGCCCTAAAATGACAAGATTCTCTTAACAGTGCTTTTTAGGAATAGGCATGGTGTGATTGTGGGAGGCTTGGGATGGGCTGTCTCTGCTCCCAAAATATTTCCCCTCCCTCTTTCTTTACCTAAAATTCCACCCAAAGGGGTGAGGTCTTTCTTTTTCACATATAGAGCTCAGTTTTCAGTGTTAAAATTCTTAGGCTCTGACTGCAGCTTATTTACCCTAATGCAGAAAGGGCTAAGACCACATTCTTCCTTCCCTTGCTGGCAAAAACTAGAGACAGCAGAGGGCCCTGGGCATAGGGAGGATGAAAACAAACATAAACTTCCTACAACGTGGCCGAGCACTATTTCCCTGAATCTACTGGACAAATAGAAGTGGATGAAGAGTATGCAGTCATGTCTATTCGCAGACGGCACTCTGAGGAAGACTGAAGGACCTGCATTCCCTTAATGACTCAGGCATCAGAGACGTCTCTTCTCTCCCAGGCCCTACTCAGAAAAAATGTCAGATGCTGAACATATCCATAGCAACCACGAACACTCCTCAGTGCCACCTTGGCCTCAGTTCCTGAATTTCTGAAATGGATTGAGAGAGAGGCGAGGAGGGAGGAGGGGGGAGGGAGAAAAAGGGGGAGAGGGAGTAAGGGAGAGGGAGAGGGAGAATCATACTTCTATATTTATCTCTTCCCTCCCTACTCTGGGATTTTATAAAAATTAATAAAACAGTAACTGCACCTGGCCCCCTGGAAGAAGACCCCTTTCTGTGCCGTGAGAATGATGCCATTTTCTTCCCATATTCTCCTCAGATGTCTTTTCCATTAATCACCTGATTTTGAGAAGCATAAAGGAATTTGGTTTCCTTTCTATTTGAGTCCATCATATTATTTTCTAACTCAACCATATTTGTAAAGAAAAGCTAGGTTGTATTCCAGCTAACAGTTCAACAGAGCAATGTTCCAAGTGGGTTGTAGTAAAATAATGTTAATCTTTTACTTGGAGCAGGAAGAAATATAGCGTCCCTTTGTCAGTCTTCCACTTGCTGCAAGAAATGGAATCTTGCAGAAACACTGGACTTGCATAGGCAATGAGAAAGCATTGAAAGAATAGTTCACTGAGAAATGGTATTTTCCCTTTTATTTTTTATTTTTTTTGAGATAGAGTTTCGCTCCTGTTGCTCAGGCTGGAGTGCAATGGTGTGATCTCGGCTCACTGCAACTTCTGCCTCCCGGATTCAAGTGATTCTCCAGCCTCAGACTCCCGAGTAGCTGGGATTACAGGCATGTGCCACCATGCCCGCCTAATTTTGTATTTTTAGTAGAGACAGGGTTCCTCCATGCTGGTCAGGCTGGTCTCAAACTCCTGACCTCAGGTAATCCGCCCGCCTCGGCCTCCCAAAGTGCTGGGATTACAGGCGTGAGCCACCACCCCCAGCCGGCAGTTCCCCTTTTATTCTGATGACGTACTCCCGCTTTTCTTTAGGAATATATCCCTCCTCACCCCCTCAGGCCCTGGTGAGGTTGTCAATCACAGTACCCCATCCCTCTTCTGGCTCCACTGGGAAATAGGCTGACCCAGATTGGCCAATCTGAGTACACCATCATTCTGACTATTGTCATTAGTTCAGGGAAGGCAAATGACCCAAGCAGGTCAATCAGGGCTGTCAAAAGCTGGCACTGCACAATCCAACAGAACTTGTTTACTCTGCAGCAATGTCCTTGCCAACTCAGGTCCCTGCTGCGATGGACTCCTGGCGTGGCTCTGAGGTTTGTTCACACTCTCCATGCCCAGCCAGGGCAGCTACATGCCGAGGGGCTTCCTGCCTGTGCCACATGTTCACCAGAGCACTGCCAAGGTTCCAGGGAAATGGAATCGCCTGGGTGTGTCAAAGCCAGGTCTCAGACAATACTTTCGGATCCGCTGTGGTAGGGACGAACCAGTCCCTCTGACGAAAGAATATTCCTGTGATGTGTAAGAAATACATTTTTGGGCTGGGCACGGTGGCTCATGCCTCTAACCCAGCACTTTGGGTGGCTGAGGTGGGAGGATTGCTTGAACCCAGGAGTTCATGACTGGACTGGGCAACATAGCAAAAACTGTCTCTACAAAAAGTACAAAGATTAGCTGGATGTGGTGGTACACACCTGTAGTCCCAGCTACTTGGGAGACTGAGGTGGGAGGATCGAATGAACCCTGGAGGTCGAGGTTGTAGTGGGCCATGGTTGTGCCACTGCACTCCAGCCTCGTGACAAAGCAAGACCCTGTCTAAACAAACAACAACAACAGCAGCAAAACAGAGAGAGAGAGAGAGAGAGAGAGAGAGAAATACATATTTGGTCTCTGCCCTCTGGGACCCCATGAGTAGACACTGGAAACTTTCAGTCCCATCCTTTGTCCTTCAGGGAGGGGAGAGGAGCTAGAGATTGAGTTAATAATGCCTACCTACAATCCTCCATACAAATCCCCAAAGTATGCGGTTTGGAGAGCTTTGGGGTTGGTGAGCCAGACTGCACCCACACACTGAGAGGGTTGCAGAACTCATCCATGGGGACAGAAGCTTCCTGCGCTCAAGACCCTTCCAGACCTTGCCCTGTGTGTCTCTTCATGTGGCTGTTTGTTTGTATTCTTTAATATGCCCTTGGTAATAAACTGGTAATCTAGTAAGGAAACTGTTCTCCTGTGTTCTGCGAGCTGCAATAGCAAATGGTCAAACCTGTGGAGAGGGTCCTGGGAACCTCCGATCTGGAGCCAAGTTAGGCAAAGTTGTGGGTAAACTGGGGAGTCACCACTTACAGTTGACATCTAGGGTAGGGAGCAGTCTCATGAAATCATGCCCTTAGCTTGTGAGATCAGATGCTAACTTCAGGTAGATAGTGTCAGAATTGAGTTCACCTGTGGGACACCTGGTGGGTATCTTCTGAGAAGCGAGGAATTGGTGTTGGGAAAAAATTCCCACACATCTGGCGTCAGAAGTGCTCTGTAGTGAGTATGACTATAGAGAAAAACAGTCTATTTTTTCTATATCACCCCCAAAGGGAGACTCACCAGGACAGAAGGAAGATTTGGAGCTGGTGACCTGGGCTTTGTGCTGAGACCTAAAGATTTTTCAGCTGGGCTGCAGTGGCTCATGCCTGTAATCCCAGGGCTTTGGGAGACCAAGGCAGGAGGATTGTTTGACTGCAGGAGTTTGAGACCAGCCTGGGCAACATAGTGAGACCCCCATCTCTACAAAAAATTTTAAAAATTAGCCAGGTAAGGTAGTGTGTGCTTGTAGTGTCAGCTGCTTGGGAGGCTGAGATGGGAGGATCGCTCGAGCCTGGGAGGTTGAGGCTGCAGTGAACCATGATCACACCACTGCACTCCAGCCTGGGTGACAGAGCAAGATCCTGTCTCAAACCAACCAAACAAACAAAAAATAAATAAATAAATATAGTTGAGCTAAAAGTATCATTGATTGGCTTTGGCAGATCATAAAAAGACCTATATTACCCCTTCCCCCAAGGTAACAGATGCTTGTGCACAGCCGCAGCTGACTAACGAGGCAGGGACTGTACAAGAGGGAAAAAAGATGCTGCAGAGGGACCTTAGTCACCTCTAGGCATATGATAGACAGGCTGTCATAACTTTAAGCACCTTTTTCAAGGCCCACAGAGTTATACCACACTGTTTCCATCTGAATGCTTCAGAGAACAAGTTTCATGAAAGACAACCTGGTACACAGAAGTAGAGGCAGGGCACTCTTAACCAGCATGCACCTGGCATGAGAAATACTCTAGGCCTTTCTACACAGCAGATTAAGAAATATGGGGATCCCAGTTAGGTTAAGAATTAAGTGCCTTTCGAATTGACTTAGCACTGGTGAGGGGAGACAGTGGGGAATGGTGTTGTCTTATTTTCACTGAAGGACATGGTCTACTTCGCTGAAGTAAGGCCAGTTTGCATTTTTTCCAGTTATATGTGGAGTCTTGTGTTGGACTTAGCTGGCACTGTATTTCTACTTTATTCTTTTTTTTGAGACGGTCTCACTCTGTTGTCCAGGCTGGAGTGCGGTGGCGTGATCTCTGCTCACTGCAACCTCCACCTCCCAGGTTCAAGCGATTCTCTTGCCTCAGCCTCCCAGGTAGCTGGGAGTGAGGCACATGCCACCACGCCTAGCTAATTTTTTTTTTTTTTTTTTGAGACGGAATCTTGCTCCGTTGCCCAGCTGAAGTGCAGTGGCACGATCTCGGCTCACTACAACCTCCACCTCCTGGGTTCAAGCTGTTCTTCTGCCTCAGTCTCCTAAGCAGCTGGGACCACAGACGCGCAACCCCATGCCCAGCTAATTTTTGTAATTTTGGTAGAGACGGGGTTTCACCATGTTGGTCAGGGTGGTCTTGAACTCCTGACCTCAAGTGATCCACCCACCTCGGCCCCCCAAAGTGCTGGGATTACAGGTGGGAATCACCATGCCTGGCCATCTACTTTATTCTTAAAAGTGGTCTTTAGAAATTGACCCCTAGGGCAGCTGTCCTGCCTGCCCCTCAGTTCAGTTCTGCATCTGTGCCATTGCTTCTTGGCACCCTCTCCGCTTCTCTAATCGTCTTTAAATAGGTCGCTATCTCCCACCAGAGGGCAATGGAATGAATGTGTTAAGAAGAATTCCGCAGATAAAGCCCAATCTGATTTTTCCACTGTTACCTGCTGTGTGTTTAGAGCCTGCTTGCCCATTGACCTGAGGCCTCACACCACTAGGCCTTGCCAATGACTGCCTCACTGAGACCCCTTTGGATTTTTCATCCTGTAATGCTAATGAAAGCTTTATCCAGTTGACGGCATCCCACTAATAACAATGTTGGCATGCATGGCCCTTTCATATCCTCTTGGCTAGTGATAAAATAGTCTGTGATTCCAGTTGGAAACGATTTTGACTCAAGGGGTTTCTTGGCCGGAGGTAAATTGTTTCTTTATATCTATACTGGTGGCCATCTGAATTGAATAAGTTTAAACATTTTTCTGTCAAAGAAAATATCTCAGATATAAAGTGTGACTTTTGGCTAAAGTATTCTAGGGAGACAGAGAATGGTATCCAGATTGAATTACTTAATATAAAAATAGAATCATATTCTCTTACTTGCATTTTTCTTTAAGCCACAGTTTTGACACACAGTACCAAAAGCATTTCAGAGGTCAGTGGCAGGCATCTGAATCCCCTCAAATGGAGCAACAACAAACAATCAACTAGTAAATGCTATTTTTAAGGGATTTCTTTTTTTTTTTTTTTTTTTTTGAGATGGAGTCTTGGTCTGTCGCCCAGCCTAGAGTGCAGTGGTGTGATCTCGGCTCACTGCAACCTCCGCCTCCCAGGTTCAAGAGATTCTCCTGCTTCAGCCTCCTGAGTAGCTGGGATTATGGACGCATGCCACCAAGCCCGAGGTATTTTTGCATTTTTAGTAGAAAAGGGGTTTCACCATGTTGGCCAGGCTGGTCTCGAACTCCTGACCTCAGGTGATCTACCTGCCTCAGCCTCTCAAAGTGCTGGGATTACAGGCATAAACCACCACTCCCAGCCTAAGGATTTTAAGGCAGCAAAAAACCCAGTTTCAGGCTGTGCCTTCTTAAACACAGCAAGATAAAACAGATTAGGATAAAAATATATGGATACATATTCATATAAGATATGCAGATAGAAATTGCCAAGTATTAGTGCCATGCACAGGGTTTAAGGTGACCGATTGCCTCAGTTTTCCCAGTATTGTCTGGGTTTTAGCACTGTAAGTCCCGCATCCCAGGAAACACCTTGGTCCCAGGCAAACTGGAACATCTGGTCACCCGAGAGCAGGCCAATCCACAGAACTCAGGCCATGGCCAAAATGAATAGACTGTCCAGGTATTTTTATGGTTGATGTATATTATTTGTCTCAATTTATTTGTGTCTTAGTAAAAGAAGGGTTAAAATCTGAACCTCACACTCAAAATTGTTGTAAGAAACTGCCTTAATTAGTCACTAGGCAATTTGCAAATGTGAGATGGTATGAAATTATAAATAATAGCTTGGAGTGATTTTAATGTAGCTAGTAGACCTAACCTGGCTGATGCCAAGGTCTTGCTGTGTAACTATTAGAGCTTTCCCTATGAAGAAAAGCTAGTCCATTGTGAGCAATTTCACATTTCTTTCATTCCTGCTAATGCTAGGCCACCTCTCAGGACAATCCAGGGCAACCTTGGCTCCAATTTTGTTTAACCCGGCTGGATGCAGCCAAATTATGGGCTTCTTTTTAGGTGGAGCATATTTTTGTGGGCTGTGGGAGACCTGTAATTCTTTTTTTCCCTCGTGCAAACCATTTATAGCTTTGGGGATGTAAAATCCACAGGGTGCCCACAACAGTGTCACGCAACCAAAGGGCTTCCCACATGATCCATCTGGGACACAGTGGAGCCAGGGCCTCACCCAAGTCTCTGTCCACCCACTTTCAACTCCTCCTGCCCCCCTCCCCCAATCCCCCAAGTGGGGCAGCAGCCTACAGAGCCTTTTACTTCTTTCACCGCTTGTGGTTCAGCAGCTTCAATTACCAGCCAGGTTTTCTTTTCATCGACAGAGCTATTGTTTGATGCTGCGCATTCATCCATCCATAAGCACCTCAAATCTGTCTGACTCGCTACTTTCAGAACCATGGCAACAGCACAGCTTTGTGCAGGAGTCCTAGATTAGGAGGCAAAACCTTACTTTTAGGTCCAGCTCTGTCATAGCCTTGCTGAGATGTCTCAGGCAAATTCCCCACCTCTCAGTACTTCTGTTTCCTCATCTATTAAATGAGAGGTTTGGATTAAATTAACTCTAAAGCACCTATAGTCTCTAAAATTCGATGATTCAATATAAGAGTGCTAACTGGCAGGGAAAATAGGAATGAGAGGGAAGAGATTAAGAGATACAAAGCCCAATAAGGTGGAAGCCAGGGCTCGTGCAAGATCCTCAGTCAAAGGGCTGGCCAACTACTGTTTACAACAGAAATATGTGCTACTGGATTCCAAGGAGTTTGTTGGGCTATGGTGTGATTTTACTCTTTTCCCACCATCATTCTAAACTTTTAGTTAAAGGGCTACTCAACCAGCCTTCCCTTGGGGCTAATATGGAGAAAAGCTTACCATGAAGTAAACAAAGATAACAGTAAAAAATTGGTTCTGGCCAGGCGTGGTGGCTCACCCCTGTAATCCCAGCAATTTGGGAGGCCAAGGCACGTGGATCACGAGGTTAGGAGATAGAGACCACCCTGGCCAGCATGGCAAAACCCTGTCTCTACTAAAATAAAACAAAATAAAAAAAATTTAGCTGGGCATGGTGGTGCACTCCTATAGTCCCTGCTACTCCAGAGGCTGAGGCAAGGGAATCGCTTGAACCCGGGAGGCGGAGAGTGCAGTGATCCAAGATCATGCCACTGCACTCCAGCCTGGAGACAGAGCGAGACTCCGTCTCAAACAAAACAAAACAAAACAAAACAAAACAAAACAAAACAAAACAAAAAAATTGGTTCTAAGGAAACAACCCAGAAACCTATTAAATTGAAATCTATTTACAAATAGCTTATTTTCTCAGAACATTAAAAAAAAAAACAAAAAAAAATTGCAGTTCAATACATCTCAGCAGGAGACCTTGCGTTTAGCAAATAGTCCTACAAATGCAGATTCTTGGAAATTACTACACACAGCATGGCTGTACTGAGAGGAAGCTAGGAAACAGACATCATCACTGTTGTGTCTACTGGCCTTTACTCTGGACTCTACAGCCCTGGTCCTTTGTTCTTTATTTTAGGCATTCAGGAATTTTACTTTACTGGGATCTGATAACTCCTATGATTATAAAGGATCTAATTAATTAAAGCAGGCTCCAGAGGAAGATTACCACCGGAACTCTTCAGTTCCCACTGTTATTGGTGGGCCTCAATTATTGCTATTCCCTTTACCCTAATTAACTTCTTGGATATAGTCCACAAAGGAAAATAGCAATTTAGATAGCTATTCTAGATTCTTTCATCCTGGGGTCTCTAGAATCCCAAGGGTATGCACAATAGTAATAATCTTGGAACTACTTTTGTAATTTCAAACCTCGTATTAACAATTATGAATTTCTCTGAATCTGTTCCATTCTTCTTTGAATGTAGCTACCTTTGCATTCACTATACTCAAGCATGCACATTGAATAATGTCTGTCCAGGAATTCACTCAGATCCAATCTCTATTTACTATTTCATTCCACTGCTGGCTACATTTATAATCCCAACCTTGTGATGCCTCCAGATATAAGCACTCGATAGCTTGCATTTGTTCTCTATAATTTTTAAAAACTTTTTATTATGAAAAAATACATCGAAGTAGAGAAGGTAGATTAACAAACCTCCACGAACTTATCACAGAGTTTCCATATTACCAACTCACTTGATGCCCAACTACATCTGATGCCCACAACAGTCATTTTTCACACACCCCTCCTCTACACGATGAAGTTATTTTCGGTAATCCTTACAAAATGAAACAAACAGTAATAATGATCAGAATAGAAAGGCAGAAGGTAAAAATTTTCTTTTATTGAACTTTATAGATGTAATCATGTCAGTAAAAAAAAATTATAGTACTAAAAAAGAAAAAGGCACGATATTTATTGAATAATGTTTATATTTCCCTAGCAATTTGAACTTTGACCCTTTGGTTACAGCCTGATATAATAGTATATTATGTACATAAGTGTCCACTAGCTAATAAGTAAATATTAATAAAACCAAAATGTTTACAAAAGGTTCAACTCAGGCAACTACTAAATCATATAGTATATATATATATATATATATTTTTTTTTTTGAGTCAAGGTCTTGCTCTGTCACCCAGGCTGGAGTGCGGTGGCACAATCTCGGCTCACTGCAACCTCTGCTTCCCTGGCTTAAATGATCCTCCTGCCTCAGCCTCCCGAGTAGCTGGGACTACAGGCACACCATCCTGCCTGGCTAATTTTTGTATTTTTAGTAGAGACGGGGTTTCGCCTTGTTGCCCAGGCTGCTCTCAACCTCCTGAGCTCAAGCAATCTGCCTGCCTTGGCCTCCCAAAGTGCTGTGATTATAGGCATGAGTCACCGTGCCTAGCCAAAATGTTATATTTTATTTTCTTGATCCATTCTTCAGTTTTTAAAATAATTAATAATCAAGAAAGCAAAATACATTTCTATTTTAAAGATATTCAAAATCAGTAAAATGTTTCAGGTATGAACTATAATTTATATTTATCAACAATAAAATTGCACCTTGCAGTTCATTCCGTTTCACTATTTTTTTTTTTTTTTTTTTTTTTTGAGACGGAGTCTTGCTCTGTCGCCGGGGCTGGAGTGCAGTGGCCGGATCTCAGCTCACTGCAAGCTCCGCCTCCCGGATTTTTGCCATTCTCCTGCCTCAGCCTCCCAAGTAGCTGGGACTACAGGCGTCCGCCACCTCGCCCGGCTAGTTTTTTGTATTTTTTAGTAGAGATGGGGTTTCACAGTGTTAGCCAGGATGGTCTCGATCTCCTGACCTCGTGATCCGCCCGTCTCGGCCTCCCAAAGTGCTGGGATTACAGGCTTGAGCCACCGAGCCTGGCCTAATTGCTACACTTTTCTAGTTAATTTCAAATCTACTTTTTAAAGACAGGCACATGTGTTCCACAGGGTTAAAGACATGCACTGCCGCAGAAGAGAGCTTTAATGATTCCTCACTAGTACAGACGTTTACACTTTCATTTTCTCTACAGACAATGGATCTTTTTATTGTCTGCATCTGGGGTGACCTGCTCCAACTACCTTTGCCCTTGGTGTGCCAATGCTCCATACATTTTAACACAGCCTGGGCACTATGTTATATAGTTACCCATAGTGACTTGGGGACCATGTCCTTCCCATTACTCTGGCTCTACCCAAGGCTTTGTCTTGTGATTCCTTATGATGAGTCAGCATGCCTGACTTTGTTCACACTAATTTTAGATTGGACCAGAAAATTCAGCTTTGACAATTCTGTAAGGTGCATGACTTTTCTGGCCATGCAGAAAGGGCCTCTCTTTAATAAAACTGCCTATTTTTTCTTTCTGTTCTCAGCGGACCAGCTAAAATAGAAGTTTGTTTTTTTTTTAAAGACATAATTGAAAGCTTTAAGAAGCAGCCAACATACCCAAAATCCTACCTGATACCTTTTTACAAAGTGCTCTAAATTTCCAGCCTTAGGAGGCACATTGTCTGACCCCATGAAACAATAGGAAACAATTTAACCAGTTGCTTTGCTACTTTCTGAAAGGGTTGCCATCTTCCCTCTAGAGAAAGAGGGAGGCGCTAGCAAACTCAGTTCAGCAAATTCCACATTTTAGGGCCTAGTACTTTAAATACCCCGGAAGTATTTACCAGGACACCAAATGGAAAAGAGATTAACTCAGGGAAAATTTGATAATAGCTAGGACATAAAGAAAACCAGTTGAGAGCCATAGTGTGAACAAGGACAGGTCGGCAAGACTAGACCAAGACAGGTTCGGAAGGCTAATAATTTAGTCCCTCTTCAAGCCAATGCTCTTTAGATGTTCATTCAATATTTATTTTGTGGGAGAGAAATATTTTAAAATTTCTATTTGAGATTACTATCTAGTTTGATGAGAGTATGACTGAATTATCTTTTAGCCAGCTATATAAAAATTCTCTTGTGGAGACCTGCATTCACTGCCACCATATAGCCGATGTATTCTATTGATGTTTTCTTGCCTACTTATTAATAGGTGCCCTGGGCATCTGCACAGCTGGTACACTCCTTAATCCAAAGTTTGATCAGGACAAAGGAAAAAATAATTAGGAGCTCAGGGTAAAAGAGTATGATAAAGCCTGGTGGGCTATGGGCTATTGCCTTGTTTTTTGTTTCTGTTCATTTTTCCTTTTTTCTTTTTGTTATTTTAACTGTTGTGCTCTACTTGTTTTGCAACTGTACTATCTATTTATTTATTTATTTATTTATTTATTTATTTATTTATTTATTTTTGAGACGGAGTCTCACTCTGTTACCCAGGCTGGAGTGCAGTGGTGAGATCTCGGCTCACTGCAACCCCTGCCTCCTGGGTTCAAGCTATTCACCTGCCTGGGCCTCCCCAATAGCTGGGATTACAGGCACCCGCCACCATGCTTGGCTAGTTATTGTACTTTCAGTAGAGACGGGGTTTCACCATGTTGGCCAGCTGTTCTTGAACTTCTGACCTTAGGTGATCCACCCGCCTCGGCCTCCTAAAGTGTTGGGATTACAGGTGTGAGCCACTGCACCCAGCCGCAACTATACCCTTCATGAACCAAAGCAGCCAGTTCCATGCCAACTGTTAAGTATACTGAAAAATTCTGCAACCTAAAGTTAGTTATTTTTAAAAATGTCTTTTGAAGTTCTTTTAGAGGTATGCTGCAGTAATTTAGTGTTTGTTGTCCCCAGAATTAATTTCATGTGCCCCCTCCATCAGTTGCCATGTCTTAGCCAATTCAGCGATCCATAGCCCGTTGACTGAAAAGATTGGGCCATTTTGAAGAAGAATACTATAATGCTGCAACAAACAGATAGTATAAATCTTCCTACAACCCTTCTGCAAAGGATCTACATTCACTTACTAGACTGCTTGTACATGGGAAAAAGGGAAAAACCCCATAATTTTATGAAATTATGAGACACTGGCTCTGTAGTAGGTTGAATAATGTCCCCCCAAATTCGTTTCCACTTGGAACCTCAGAATGTGATCTATATGGAAATAGAGTCTTTACAGATGTTATTATAAAGTAAGGGTAAAATGAGATCATACTGGATTAGAGGAGGACCCAAATCTATGAAAATACTCTTTTTTGAGATACAGAGTAAGGGAAGAAGGCCATGTGTAGATGGAGGCAAAGTTTGGAGTTATACAGCCATAAGCCAAGGACTTCCAGGAGCTGCCAAGAGCTACCAGAAGCCAACAGAAGCTGGAAGCACCCTCGCCTACAGCATTTGGAGGCAGAGTAGCCCTGCCAACACCTTAATTTTAGACTTCTGGCCTCCAGAATTATGAGAAATTATATTTCTGTTGTTTAAAACCACCAAATTTGTGGTAATTTGTTATTGCAGCCCTAAGAAATTAATACAGGTTCTAACTTGATACTGATCTCTGAGGACCCAAAAGCCCACCAGAGGGGAATATGGAGGTCAGGTAAACAAATGACATTTTGGCATAAGTCCATCCCACAGTAAGCCCAGTAGGTCCATGGACCCATGTATGGTTATTTTCCAAGTTCCTAAATGTATAGTTGGAATAGACATTCTAGGCAACTGACAGAATATCCACATTGGCTTCCTGACCCATGGAGTTGTGGCTATCATAACAGGAACAGCTAAGTAGAGCATCTTGGAGCATTCTCTCCTGATCAGAATAGTAAACCAAAACCAATACTGCACCCCTGGCGGCAACTGTCAATTTTAATGATACCATCCAAAACCAGAAAGATCCCAAGGCAGTGATCACTATCATATCCCCATTTAACTCACCTGTTTGGATTGTGCAAGAGGTAGATACATTTTAGAAAATGACTATAGATTATTATAAATTAATTGGGGTCTTTTTTGCAGCTGTCTTTCCCAATTTGGTATATATATTGGGGCAAATCATCTCAGACCTTGGCTCCCAATATAGTGCTAGTGATCTGGTGAGTGCTTTTTTCCTCAAATCAATTTAAAAGACCCACCAGCAACAGTTTGTTTTCCATTGGCAAGGATTTGCCTCAGGGTTATATCAACTCTTTTGCTTTCTGCAATCATCTAGGCTCAAGATACCTTAGTCATCTTACCACTCCATGTAACTTTATGATGCTCTATTAATTGATAATCTGCTAATTAGGCCTGAGGAGCAGGAGATAGCAAGTACCAAAGACGTTAGCTAAACAGATGCACACTATAGAGGAGCATGATATAAACCTCATGAAAATGCATCTTTTTACGAATCTTAGAGGTAATATGCACCTAATTTTGGTGGGTGACTACAAGCTGGTTTACTGAATCACCCAAAGGCTGCCAGTTCTCAATGGGGCTCAAAACAAGAGAAGGTTCTACAGCAATTTGTGGTCATGTTACCTGGCAGATCCAGTGATACTCAAAGTATCTGTGGCAAATAGGGACGCTTCTGGCAACTTCGAACAGGAGAATCACAATGCAGACTCCTAGGATTTGTGGGCAAAGCTGTGTTCTCTTCTTCAGATGACAATTCTCGTCTCATGAAATTCCTTACTTGCTATTGGGCTTTGCTAGAGGCAGCAAGTGACAATGTAAACCAAGATGCCTATCACGAACTTGGTGGTATCTGGTCCAGCAGGTTCTAAGTTGGGAGTATGCTCAGCACTAATCCATCACCACATGAAAATAATATATGAGATGGGACTCAAGAAGATCCTAAAGACACAAGTAAGTTGCATGAGCAGTGCCTTAGACTCATACAGCACTTAGTCCTGTGGCATTGCTTCCTGTTTCTCAGTACAAACCTTATGGTGTCATGGGGAGTTTCTTTTAATCAGCTGACTGAGGGAGAAAAATTCATATTTAGTTTACAAATGGTTCCAGAAGTAGACTGCTGCAGCATTACAGCCCAAATCAGGTGCACGTAAGAGAGTAGTAAAGAGAAATTCTTCCAACAGGCAAAACTGAGAGAAGTACATTTGGTTACCCACCCTGTCAGGACTGCAAATAGGCAGTCATTCATAAGCAGTGGATAGATGGTCAGAGAATTGGAAAGAACAGGATTGGAAGATTGGTGATTGGAGGACTGGAAAATGGCATAAGGATAGACATCTTGAAGTGGGCAGGGGGTATGAGGTATCTGTTTCCCTTGTGAATGCTCACTGCAGAGAAGGCCACCAAAAAATCAAAGTGATGGGTGGAAGTATTCTGTGGCTCTCAGACACTCCAGTCCTTATTCGATGGGTCCATGTGCTAAGTAGTTGTGGGCTCGACTATACGAGCTTCTCACCAAGGTCGATATGGCTACTGCCATTGTTAAATGCCTCATTTGCCAACAGCAGAGACCAATGCAGAGTTCCTGGGGGGACCCAGCAGCCACCTGGTGATGGGTTTATTACATTCAACCTTAGCCATTATAGGAGAGGCAAAAGAAGAATAGAGAAAATCAATGAAACTAAAGTAAAAGAAATTGCTGCATTTTGCATTCTCTACCAAAAGGAAGAAAACACAGCTCCTGGTCTGCCCACTTTGGGTTTTGGAGGCAACATATTTCACACCTGGATATGTTGCTCCAGTCAGTATTCAAGGTGACACCAAAGATTTTCAGTTTTTGAGTAGAGCCCAGAGCAGGAAGACTCTGCAGCAAGTCCAGGCTTTGCTGCAATCAACCCTGCCACCTGGGCCACATAATCCACCAGATCTTATGTTATTGGAAGTATCATAGGTAAGGGAACACACAGTAAGAAGTTTATGGCAAGCTCCAGAAAGAATCATCCCAGTGCAGACCTCTGAGATTCTGGAGTAAGTTCATGCCATCCACATCAGAAACGACGTGCTCTTTGAGAAGCAGCTCTTGGTGTGTTACTAGCAGGGATGGAGCACTTGATCATGAAACACCAAGTGACTATGATTCTGGAACTATTAACTATGAGCTGGGCTTGTCACATACACCAAGTCATAAAGTCACATAGTCTCAGCAAAGTAGCATAAGCAAACAGTGGTACTCGGGATTGAGTCCAGGCAGGACCTGACGGTATGAGACAGCTGCATGACCAGGTAGCCTAGAGCCCCATGTCACCCACTATAGTTGCACTGAGTTGTAGTTGTGAACATATGGGAGGTCCCACTGAACCAGCTGAAAGACCTGCCCAAGTTTAGCTTATAAACTGGTGAGTTTTATTTGTGGGTGTTTTAAGGGGTGGCTTTGAAAGACAGTTGAAAAGGGAAAATCTTCCCAATGGGTGGTCCGGAGAGCAGTACACCTGGTCATCTAGTGTGTGTAGAAGAAGGCATTCAAGGTAAGAATATATACAGGTTCCCAGAGAGTGGATCCGATCAGGGGCTTAGAAGAAGAAAAAAGACAAAATGACTGAAGACAAGGAGGTATGGGGCAAGGGTATGTGGCTGGATGTAGACATGGGCACATGCATAAGGATTTTTGGATCACACATTAATACCTGCACTTTCATGGCCCTAATAGTGAATGCCTATCAATTTTGCACCCTAGACACCTCCCTTGATTCACCCTACTCCTAATCTTGCAAAAAAAAAAAAAAAAATCACACATTTTCACCAAACCCTGTTGTCTATACATGCCCAGATTCAAGTAAAAGGGACATAGATCCAACCTCTCAACAGGTGGAATAGCAAAGACGTTTAAAATGATCACATAAACACCATGCTTAACATAGATGCTTGGTGGCCAATGTCAATATTTTTCTGGAAATGACATACAAAGAGTCTCCCATTCTATCTCAAAGTGAACAAATGGGCCATGAATGAAAGCATGCTATTCTCCGAACAGAAAAAATTGTGGTGGCTCAAACCCAAGTCATAGTAAAGTCTCCCCTAACTACCACTTTAACTTAGACTAATATTAGATGAATTTGTAGGATTATAGAAAGCATACTTCTCTGCAGTTTCATGGGTTACTATTTAGACTTAAATTTCATAAATGGAGTCAACAATCAGCTGAAAGCATTACTGACTATAAAAGTATTTCAGGCCAGGTACGGTGGTTCACGCCTGTAATCCCAGCACTTTGAGAGTCTGAGGTGGGCAGATCACTTGAGGTCAGGAGTTCGAGACCAGCCTGGCCAATATGGTGAAACCCCGCCTCCACCAAAAATACAAAAAGGTAGCCGACATGTTGACGGGCAGCTGTAATCCTAGCTACTCAAGAGGGTGAGGGAGGTGAATCGCTTGAACCCAGGAGGTGGAGGTTGCAATCAGCCGAGATCGCGCCACTGCACTCCAGCCTGAGTGACAGAATGAGACTCCATCTCAAAAATAAATAAATAAATAAATATTTCAGTGTACCCATTTGGAGAATTTCATAGGCGCTATTCTTGATAAGATCAACATTAGATCATCCTGAATTTGACATTTATAATAAAAACACTCAAAATGTGCTTCTTTTTTGTTTTTGTTTTTGAGATAGGGTTTCACTTTGTCACCCAGGCTGGAGTGCAGTGGTGCAATCACAGCTCACTGCAGCCTTGAACTGCTGGGCTCAGGTGATCCACCTCAGTTTCCAGGGTAGCTGGGACTACAGGTGTGTGCCACCACACCCAATTAATTTTTTATATTTTTTATTTTTAGAGATTGGGTTTTGTCATATTGCTTGCACTGGTCTCGAACTCCTGGGCTCAAGCAATCAGCCCACCTTGGCCTCCCAAAATTCTGGGATTACAGGTGTGAGCTACTGTGCCCGGCCTGTGTTTCTTGATTTAATAAAATTTGGCATTTGTGATCATGAAGGGATCATGTAAAACTTATCTCTACTGCTTCCTTCCATGTTGATGTGGTTTGACTGTGTCCCCACATAAATCTCAACTTGAATTGTATCTCCCAGAATTCCCATGTGTTGTGGGAGGGACCCAGGGGGAGGTAACTGAATCATGGGGGTTGGTCTTTCCTATGCTAGTCTCGTGATAGTGAATAAGTCCCACGAGATCTGATGGGTGTATGAGGAGTTTCCACTTTTGCTTCTTCCTCATTTTCTCTTGCCACTGCCATGTAAGAAATGTCTTTCACCACTCCCACACCCTACCACGATTCTGAGGCCTCCCCAGCCACGTGGAACTGTATAAGTTCAATTAAATAAACCTTTTTCTTCCCAGTCTCAGGTATGTCTTTATCAGCAGTGTGAAAACAGACTAATACAGTAAATTGGTACCAGTAGAATGTGGCATTGCTGAAAAGATACCCCAAAAAGTAGAAGCAACTTTGGAACTGGGTAACAGGCAGAGGTTGGAACAGTTTGGAGGGCTCAGAAGAAGACGGGAAAATATGGGAAAGTTTGGAACCTCCTAGAGACTTGGTGAATGACTGACAAAAATGCTGATAGTCATATAGACAATAAGGTCCAGGCTGAGGTGGTCTCAGATGGAGATGAGGAACTTGTTGGGAACTGGAGCAAAGGTGACGCTTGTTGTGTTTTCTTAAATAGACTGGTGGCTTTTTTGCCTCTGCCCTAGAGATTTGTGGAACTTTGAACTCAAGAGAGACGATTTCAGGTATCTGGTAGAAGAAATTTCTAAGCAGCAAAGCATTCAAGAGGTGACTTAGGTGCTGTTAAAAGCATTCCGTTTTAAAAGGGAAACAGAGCAAAAAAGTTCAGAAAATTTGCAGCCCGACAAAACAATAGAAAAGAAAAACCCGGACAGGCACAGTGGCTCATGCCTGTAATCCCAGCACTTTGGGAGGCCAAGGTGGGTGGATCACGAGGTCAGGAGTTTGAGACCAGCCTGACCAACATGGTGAAACCCCTTCTCTACTAAAAATACAAAAATTAGCTAGGCGTGGTGGTGTGCGCCTGTAATCCCATCTACTCAGGAGGCCGAGGCAGTAGAATCGCTTGAACCCGGGAGGCGGAGGTTGCAGTAAGCCGAGATCACGACACTACACTCCAGCCTGGGTGACAGAGCCAGACTCCGTCTAAAAACAAAACAAAACAAAACAAAAAAGAATGACTGAAACTATAGCCACCTCAGGAAAGCAAAATAATAGTAATAATAGCTAACATGGATTGAGTGGTTGCTATGTGCCAGGAACTTTGCTAAGTACCTTCCATGCTTTGTCTCCTTTAACCTTCATAATAACCATGTGAGAAGATACATTAGTATTATCACAGAGGAAAAAAGTGAGGCTTAGAGAGGGTAAGTTGACAAGAATTAGTAAGTGGCAGAACTGGAATCAAAATGCTATTTTGTCTCCCCAAGATGTGAGCTGAGGGAGCAAAACAAAATAAGAATGTAAGGGCCTCCAGGGTGGAGGTGAAAGGGATCAACAGAATGAGGGTGAGGTACAGAGATAAAGTAGGTGAGATCAAGTAGTTCAGAAAATGAAGCCCACAGGCACTCGATATAAGAACCATGTATCTCTTCAGAGCAGGGGTAGTTCCTGGGAGGCACTGTGCCAGCCAGGAGGTAGTTAGAATCTACAGGAATGCGAGGTCATAGAACCAGGATCATACAAAGTCTAGAGTGCACAGGGCATTACCCTACTGTTTAGCTGTTCCTCCTAGGGTGTCTCAAAAAGAGAAGATACACTAGAAGTTACATTTAGAGGTACCTGGCATTTGGATTTTTAGCTATATCTCAGAGTTCCAAAGAAATAAAGATATGTCTCTTCTCAGGCCCAGCAACTACTGAAATGGTTTTATTTTATAGATCTATAATAGTTGACATACATTAGAAATGACTTTGTATAACCTATACCTTTACTGGCTAAGTTAGCAGAGAGAACATTCAGCTCACTAAATGTTCAGCAGTATTTACTTAGTTTACAAGCTGTTGCAATTTTGCCTTGCAACAAATTAGGTTAGTACTAACCTAACAGCTTATAAAATACTACTTCTATAGTTAGTAATTTACATAGTAATCAAACTCCTTTTAAAACTGTATATTTTTTGGCAAATTAAATTATGTTTTAAATATCTGCTGAATCCAAAACACCATGCTTACATTTTTTAAAGGTTTTATATGGTAAGTCATCTTAGGGTAGGGAAAATCTGAATTGGCCTTTCTATTTTCAGTCCCATGGTGGGGCTTGAGTCACTGCGTTCCAGGCTCATTGAATTAGTGATGATAGAAAAGGGCACAAAAAGGTTATCAGGAACCAGGGTTCTCTGGTATATTTGCTCTGCTCTCCCCTGGCACCTCTCAGTGGTTGCTCCTGCCTGAGCATGCTCCTCTTTTCCATCTGTATTGTTTTTCACCCCAGCATACTGTTGGAAGGGGTGTTCAGAAGGCATTTGACTGAAGGGCACTTGGAAAGACCAAACCCAAACCACAGTAGTGACCAGATACTTAGTGGCAGCCCCAGCTGCAGGTATGGCAAGAAGTGGCCAAGGAGGGGAATCTCCATGACCACAGAGGATGCAGTGGGCATTAGGGACCTGGCATTTGCTGTCAGAACAATCCAGCCAGGGTAACAGGTGGTGTTGCAGGAGGTGGGTGGAGTACACAGCAGGGATTTGGGGAACAGGAGATCCATGAAGATCCAGACATGCTGACAGCTCTCAGCATAGGGTTATCTGGCAGCTCAGAGCAGTTGCTTTGCCTGGAGAGGTTGGGTACTCAGCCTAGCTGAGGCTTGTCTGGGAGAACTTTCTCAGTCATTGTTGATACTGATTGTGAGAAGTTGTAGGTGCCCCTACAGCTCAGTAGGAAGATAAAAGCCCAAGAAGTTGGTCTGGAAAATTGAAGACCAGCAAGTGGGTATGGTCATAATAATTTTAATTTTTCTTTTTTTAATTAGAGTTCTGGCCAGGCACAGTGGCTCACACCTGTAATCCCAGCACTTTGGGAGGTCGAGGCTGGCAGATCATCAGAGGTCAGGAGTTCGAGACCAGCCTGGCCAATGTGGTAAAATCCCGTCTCTACTAATAATACAAAAATTAGCCAGACATGGTGGCAAGCACCTGTAATCCCAGCTGCTCAGGAGGCTGAGGCAGGAGAATCACTTGAACTGGGGATGCCGAGGTTGCAGTGAGCTGAGATTGTACCACTGCACTCCAGCCTGGGCAAGAAGAGTGAAACTCCATCTCAAAAAAAAAAAAAAAAAAAAAAAAAAATTAGAGTTCTCGTTTCATTTTTGGCTTTCCTAGACTGTGCAGCTGTCAGCAGGAAGACCAGCCATCCACTTTGGCCACGGCAGCGAGGCTTTCTGGTCAGTCTAGAAATCAGTAGGTATGGAGATTGGCTTGCAAGTACTCATCAGAGCTCCTATTTTCTTTTCAGGAGGCAGCTGTATGGAGGCCAATATGCAGACAAGGGAAGTAACTCAGGCATTTTGGGGGAGAGGTACAGAAAGAAGAGAAACAAACTGACTGCTGTTCTGAACAAGAACTATGACTATATGTGGTACTCTCAGAATGGTGAGGTCTAGGACACTTGAATAATATGGCTATACTGTGAGTGATGTTACCTAGATAGAATGTTTATCCCAATTAAGTGACAGATAGGAAACTAAGGTATAGAGGGTCTCAGGTATAATGTCCTGAGGGGTCCCAGGAAAGCAAAGATAACAGAAGGTGTATCTCTTATGCCTCTTAGAGCTGTACGAATGCTGTAACTCAGGGATCTATACAGCCCTAAGTCAAGCAGAGGCACAGGTGAAAAAAGGGGCAAATTTGATAACCCAGAGAAGAAAGCCTGGTGATCAAAGCAAGGAGACAAACCTGAGGCTGCCATTAGGTGCTGAGTATGAAGTTTGGCTGTCATGGGACACATGGTATTCAGTAGCGGATGGGGTGTGCACAGAGAGGATGGCTGGACAAATATCTGAATCAGGGCCATGGCCCAGGGCTGATATTTTCTGAAATGCCTAAGGCGTGATGTGTGGGCAGGCCACTATAGTTAGAGTGACACAGACAGAGTGACAGAATAGAACAAACAGCAGAATCAGTTTAGTGTTGAGTGTGTTCATCTGGTTAGACTAATTTCCTAGTCACAAAGATAAAACTGAGAACATGTTTTTCTCCTCTAGCCAAGTGGTCCTTTACAGGCAGATTAAAGACACCAGCTCTAGATAAACACGAAAGCAGCTTTACTGCTACTTCCCTTCGTTTTCAGATCTGGTGGGCAAGTAAGGCGTCTCCCACTCCAAGAGAGAGCAAAGGTTTATAGCTCTTGCTACTCCCAGCAGGGTGCAGGGCATGCTTATGGCAGAGAGGGGACTTGCCATCCCAGCCTCCTGCAGGCCCTAGGATGGCTTGGGTCTAGTCAGAGAAGGGCAAGAGTGAGTCAGCAAGTTATAATGGGTTTAACAGTAACAGCAGGGGTGGAGTTCACGTTGTTTCCTCAGGCTTCCAGAAAGAAAACCAGAGATCTCTTATGTAGGACTAAGCAAGTATAATCTTGTCTTACTGAGTATAGCCAAGTATTCACAGTTTGGGTCACCGTGCATGGAACTGTTAGCAGTGGAGAATCTGTACGGGTCGGCAGCAATCTCAATTCTTGCCTCCTCTGAAGAAAGAATTCTACTGAGGGGCATAAGGCAGAGGGAGAGACCAAAGCAAGTTTTAGAGCAGGAGTGAAAGTTTATTAAAAAGCTTTAGAGCAGGATTGAAAGGAAAGGATACTTGGAAGAGGTCCAAGTGAGCCACTTGAAGGACAAGTGAGGTTTGACTTAAGGTTTTATATGTTGGCATACTTCTGGGGTCTTCTCCCCTGATTCTTTCCTTGAGGGTTTGTCCATATGTGTGGTGACCTGCTAGCACTTGGGAGGTGAGCATGCACAGTGTGTTTACTGGAGTTGTACTCATGCTCACTTGAAGCATTCTTCCCTTTACTGGTGACATGCCACCGGAAGATCATATACCAGTTAAACTGTGCCATTTTGCCTCTTACTGCGCATGTGTGAGTCCCCAAGCCCAACTCCTGGGATCTTGTCAGGAAGCTGATCACCAGTTTCAGGTTTCTTCTATCTATAGGGAGACTGCCTTTCCCTGGAGCTGGCTGCAACCAATTATTATTTTAGAGAGACAGTTAACAATGGCCCGACCATTACCCGATGGTTGCCTGACTTTCCCCGGTGGGGTGTGGGGGCCCTCTTCTGTCCTGTTTGTGTTTGACTAGCTACCTACTGTAACAGGATGACCATATAATTTATCATTCAAACTACTAGATACTTTTGAGAGTGAAGGGGGGCACTATTAGTTATATTGGCAAAACAGGTGTGAACATGGCTGTCTCTGGATAATCAATATCTACAGCCACCCAGCTCATATATGATAACCCAATCCTTTCCATTTTTTCTAAAAAGCTAGCCATGCTCTTAAATTAAAACACAGCATTTGAGTCTAAAGTCGGATTGCCAGTTAAAATACAAGATGCTCTGTTAAATTTGAATTTCAGATAAATGAATACTTGTAAGTATAAATATGTCCTAAATATTTCATAAGACATACTAAAAATTATCACAGTTTATTTGAAATTCAAATTTAACTGGGCATTTTGTATTCTTATTTGCTGCTGACAACCCTAGTCTAACTACAGTTAGACTAGTTTAACTAGTCTAAAGTTAAACCACTGTGTTGTATTCAATTCTATCATCCCGCTTACAATGTAAGTCTTTTAGGCTCCAAGTGATTTAGGACATAGTCTGGTTAGCAAAAGGAGAAAATTGAGGCATCTGTTCCAATTGGACCAGTCACCTGAGCTACTAAAATCAGCTTTCTTAAATGTCACTGAACTAGGAATAGGCTGGGACTAGGTCCCAGTGCCTGGGGTGAACCAGGCCAGCAGGTGAGTGTCCTCAGCTGTGGGACAAGGAGCTTAGTAGATAAGCATCTTCTCCCCACTCAATGTCCACCTTTGCTTGATCTCCTAGGCCAGCGGTTCTCCCCACTCAATGTCCACCTTTGCTTGATCTCCTAGGCCAGCGGTTCTCACCCCTGGCTGCATACTAGAATCTCCTGCGGAGCTTGTAAACCCACTGATGTTTGAGCCCCACTCCAGACCAATTAGGTTGGGATCTCCAGGGGCAGGCTGTGGCATCCATGGGTTCCAAAAGCTACCCAGGTGATTTTAAGGTTCTAACGACAACCATTGTCCTATACCCTCACTCTGTTCCCAGTGGCATCAGTTCTTCTTATTTATTTCTTCTCCTTTAAATACCCTCCTTGTAGTATTGGACATTTTATAGCCCAGAAAATATGACTGGAGCACCTGTTCTGTGTTAAAATGGTGGCATGGATGGGATTTGCCCAGAAGGGTTCCTTGTCCTTCTATGACCTTGTCTTGTGCTGACTCCTGGCTCTCTCCAAGCCTCCCTTCTCCTCCCTCCTGCTTCAGCCTCTCTTCAGCTTTGGCTTTCCTTGTCTCCTCCTTCGTTGCTCGTAACACATCAATTTCCATTTTGCAGCTGATTTCCTTTCAGACCCATCCAGTGGCTGTCCTCTTGGCTTGGACTGAAGACCCCCTCTGGAGAACTATCTCTGCAGCCTGTACTGATGACACTGGCCACTGTCCAGGGCTCCACCCCAACGAGTCCAAGGCCCAGACATTTAGCCTCAGAGATAATCCAGATTTTGCATTTCCAGTGCAGGGATTGACGGAGCCTTCAAGAATAGTGTATCAAAGTGCCAATTTCTTTCTAACAGGCTGGGGAGGATACCGCTGACAGCAGCATAAAGGGGTAGCAGTGGTTTGCTTTCCAAATGGTAATAAGAAGGGCCTGGCAGTGGCACCCTGTCCACGCATCATTAAAAATGGACTCTCCTGCTTCATTTGGAATTCGACCCAATGAACTTGAATAAACTCTGGACAACGACCAGCACAGAGCTCTTAGCAGGATACAACAAGATTATTTGCTTTACTCATCCACTGAATACCTACCATATGGCAAATACTATGCTATATGCAGAGCGTACACTGGTGAGTAAAACAGATATGGTCCCTGGAGCCTATGAATCTTACCGTCTAGCCACAAATAATAAAAAGTAAGAAGAATCTGAAGGACAACTGGGACACAAATGATCTTAGCCAAAAGGCCGAGAAGAGGTCACAATGCTTTTTAAAGGTAGTATTTCACCCAGACAATAATCAATCCCTCTGGCCTTCTTGAGGTGCAGGGCCACACATTCAAATTCTTTAATCAAACAATAGGCTAGTGCAAATGGAGCTATTTCTTAAACCCAGCTGTTTACACAGCAGCTACAAATCTGTTCAGAAAGAATCCCCCACCATCCACAACTGTCTATCGAGCAGATGTGCAAGAGTATTTGTCTCTCACCACCAGGGCTGCAGTCAGGACAAGAGAGCGGGTTTGAACGTCTTCGGCTCCTAGAACTTCACAAGCTGTGTCTTTTGTGCCCAGAGGCGGCTGCAACCTCTTCCCAGTTCTCCTTTCAGAACAATGGCGATTTTTTTTGGAGGCGTAATAAGGAAGGTTTGCATTGAATTATTAAACAATAGGCATTGAAAAATATGTTTTCTTTGACCTCTGTACCTCTAGCTTTTACCAGTGTTTTCTTGTACCAAGGCTAAGATATGTATAACACTGAAATGGATGTCTTCCTATATAATATTTTACAAGCTTTTGAAAACCTGTGCCCTTTAATAAATTTTAAAACATCTCATGCCCTTCTTTCATTTTCTGAAATTCAAAATAAATTAAATATCAGGGGACACAAAAGCACGAGAAGAAAGCACTGCTTTGTTTTCAAACCAGGCCCCAAGCCACTGCCCTTGAGATCCTTGTGGGTGAGCACAAGCACCCCTCCCACCTCCAGTTCCTGAGACTCATTGTTCCAAATGGTAATATTAACATTTGCCATGTTCACCCGTGGATAACTTTCCATTATTTCAGTTGTAAACATTTCCTATGTGAAATAAAATATGAGATGTGACCAATGAAACAATAGAGTTTAAACAAATCAAACAAGAATTTTTGCAAGCAAAGGAGCATCATGCCTTTGAAATGGCCACTTTTGGGGGCCATGCTTCTAGGGCTAAAATACACATGCTTCTAGGGCTAATACCTTGGCTCCAAAAATTCAGAGGTACTCATTTAGTGCAGCGGAAAGGAGGATAAGCTTCTGAAGCAGGTGATCTGGATGCAAATCACATTCTGCCACATTTTAGCTGTTGCCACTTTGACCTAGTTGTTTAACTTCTGAGCCTCAGTTTCCTCAATGGTAAAAGGAGAAAAAAGATAAGAAAAAATGAATGCAAAATGTCTGCACATCTCAGGAAGCTAGTAGTTACCAAGATTAGAACTATCACTAATGATATGTCTTTTCCTTAGAGATCTTTTAGGAATATATATATATATATAATCTCATGTCTTTTAAAGTCTAATTAAGAGAATAGAAGTGGATAATAAATGGCTGGCCATTGTAGTTTTAGTGGGAAAAAAACTGTTGCTATAGTCACTAGCCTACAGTTTTATGTGGTTCGTTAAATGACTCTGAAGTTCACTCCAAAACATGTTTCCTAATTGTTCTGAACGACCACATTCTCCTTAGAATTGTGCACAGACTGGCTGGGTGGCCACTTTGAAGGGATTCAATTCCTTTGAATGTTTAAGTAAGTTGTTTGGTGTTAAAGAAATTCTCTTTGTTTTATGGTTACACCACAAATATGGACCCTGTAAAAAAGGCTTAATTATTGCAAATCTGCCTTGTCATTTCCTCTGTGTCCAGATATATGCCTTTTTAGAATAGTGATGTGTAGTAAGCAGATTTTTTTTTTCCTTTTTAATTTTTTTCCGTTTGACTCCTGAACCTTTGTCATCGACACAGGAAGATTAGACCCAGTCCCTGCTACTAAAAGCTACCACGATCATTCCACAGTTTCACACGCTTTCAGGTTTCCATTTTCCTTCTCTCACCCCAGATGCCTGGCATACGCGATAGCAGCAAAAACAAAGTCTGTTGCATTTTTGGAATGTTATTAACACTGAAGCAGCCCAGGGATTGCAACAGCTAAGATAGGGATCCCCACCCCCAACTTTTTTCTCACTAGAGAGCAAAGAGCAACTTTTAAATCCAGAGAGCAAGGAGCACTTTGTCCAGAAGAGGCACCCAAATGCATTGAATCCACTGATTTCCCTCTGCTTGCCACCCCAGACTTCACCACCCCATCTCGACTTTCCTACAGGAAAACCATGTTAGGTGTTAGACAATGATGCTACACAATAGAAATATAAATCCAGTGTTTGTCTAGGATAATATAAATGGCACTGCTGAACTCCACCCTTCCTCCCATTAACAATATCAGAGAGAGAGAGTTAGTGAGGGGCAAAATCTTCTGTGATTGTCTCTGTATGGATGTTGAAATTGCTCCCCCCCAGGGTCTTCTAGGGTTTTTAAGCATAAAGGTGTTCATCCAACTGAAGAAATCGTATGTCTATAAGCAATTTGAGATTCAGCGTGTCTGGCAATGCACATTTTTTTTGAGGACGAGAAAATGCAGCATGAAATGTGTTTATGTATGCTGTGTCGGGGAACCTCGGAACCTATCACTGTCGTCTGGAAGCCTTTAAGAGGGAAGCTCTTGAGGATGTTGGATTATAAAAGTCATTCTCTCATCTGGGACTTAAGGACATGTCTCTGAGCATAACAAATGTGCGATCACAAATGAAGGTGCTTTGAGCTTAATGGAAGAAAGGTTTATCTTCAACACTGACATTTCTACTTCTCTAATAAAATCATATTGTGCCTCTTTTTTTATTAAAAGGTTTCTTTGCCCTTTCCCTTTCCTAGGGCTGATGGGATTCATCGCCTAAAGCTGGTGTGGTTGGCAGTAACAGGGCTGAGTAGATTTAGCTAGTATGATCAGGAGGTTGGTTACAGGGGAATCGAGCAAATAAGTAAACATATTGAGAATGATGGGAGCCAGGCCACTCACTGTTGGAGAGATCTGCATTTGAGGAGTTACAAATATAGAATGAAAGGAGGCTAGAATAAATGCTGTGGTGTTGGAATAGAACTGAAAGTATTGGTGTGAACTCCTGATTTTTAACGTAAATATATAACAAAGATTTATGTGTATTGTGTGTGTATATATAAATATATACATATATAGAGATACACATATACATGCATAGACATATCTATCTACCTACATACCTAATTTCCTAGCTCTATCTCCACAGAGTGCCTGAAAGTAAAGGCACCCAAGTAGCAATAAGCATACATAGCATCCACATCATGGCTTCTAGATATTATTCTTTATTAAAAGGAAATAGGACTCCATCAGGAAATGGCTGATTCTAGGATGTGGTAGGCTTAAAACTGGCCCACTCGAAGATATCTGCATCTTAACCCCTGGAATCTGTAAATGTTACCTTATTTGGAAAAAGGATTTTTGCAGATGTGATTAAGTTAAAGATTTTTAAATGAGATTATCCTGGATTAGGCAAGTGGGTCCTAAATGCCATCACAAGTGTCCTTATAAGAGAGAGACAGGGGGAGATTACAGACAGAAGAGGAGACAGCATGACTACGGAGGCAGTGATTCAGTCACAAGTCAAGGAGTGCCAGCAGTTACCCCAAACTGGAAGGGGCAAGAGATAGATTCTCCCCTAGAGCCTCTGGAGGGAGTGTGGTCCTGCCAATACCTAATTTCAGCCCAGTAATACTGGTTTCAGACTCCTGGCCTCCAAATTTGTAAGGGAATAGTTTCTCTTATTTCCAAATCTGTGGTAATTTGAGACGGCAGTCAAAGGAAGCTAATAAACAGGCCTGGGGCAGGGAATGTCCAAGATGAGCCTGGAGCATCTTCTTGGGCCAGAAAGTGAGGTGATGCTCAGGATGAAAAAGGACACAGGGACCAGCCTGAAGGGACTTCCACGGGCCAAAGTGAGGGCAATAAAGAATCAAAGGGAATATCAAGAATAAAAGACAGGTGTGGTGGCTCATCCTTATAATCCTAGCACTTTAGGAGGCTGAGGCTGGTGGATCAGCTAAGGTCAGGAGTTCGAGACCAACCTGACCAACATGGTGAAACCCCATCTCTACCAAAAAATTACAAAACTTAGCCAGGCATGGTAGTATGTGCCTGTAGTCCTAGCTATTCAGGAGACTGAGGTGGGAGGATTGCTTGAATCCAGGATGTTCAGGCTTCAGTGAGCAGTGATTGTGCCACTGCACTCCAGCCTGAGCAACAGAATGAGATCCTGTCTCAAAAACAAGAAAGGAGAGAGAGAGAGAGAGAGAGAGAGAGAGAGAAGAAAGAAAGAGAAATGGAATTAGAATATCACCATCTGGCAACCATCAGAATGGAAATTAATTTGGACAAGAATCATCAATGGATGCAAAAACTAGTGGATGACAGTGTGATGAAAACGGGATCTTTACATCATCTCACAGTATCTTCTAACAAAATACTTGTTAACTCTTATTACTCCTTTTTAATTTAACATCACCAGTAATGGGACAAATGGACATCATGTACCCTTGATATGATAGACTGAGAACAAAGCATTACTCTGTGGTGTTCCTGCCAAAAATGCATGACCTAAAGCTAATCATGAGGCAGTATCAGACAAACCTGAACTGAGGAGTATTCTACAGATAACTGACTGAACCTTTGAAAATGTCAAAGGCATGCAGGACAAGGAAAGGCTGAGAAACTGTTCCAAATTAATTGCTTCCAACAACCAATCCTTAACTGCATTCTGGACCCATAAAGGAATTATCAGGACAGATGGTAAAATTGGAAGTTCATTTGTGAGTAAGTGGTAACATTGTATTGATGTTTCTACTTAGTTATGTAGGAGAATGTCCTGCTTTTAGGAAATGCACACTAAGGTATTAGATAATGAGACATTATGTCTGCACCTGCCTCTCAAATTGTCCAGCATAGTAATGTATAAAATTACGCAGAAAGATTAAAAGACAAATGTGATAAAATGTTAACAATTAAGGAATTGAGGTAAAGGGCGTATGGGAGTTTGTTGTAGCATTCTTGGAACATTTTTGTAAGTTTGAAATGATTTCTAAATGAAAAGTTAAAAAGAAAAAAAGATAATTATTCTACCATGGTACCCTGTAACTTTCATTCAAAAAGTACTTATGGAATTCCCATTCAGAAAGTGAAAGGGCGTTGGAGGGAAATCCAGGGTACCTGGTTCTGCCACTCTCTGGGTCCCCTTGGGCAGGTAACTTAACCTCTCGGAACCTCCGTCTCCTCAGCTTTATTATTCTCTGCTTTTCTACACCTAAGGCAATTGATTTCACTAGTTGGTTTAGTTCTGATTTAGAAGGAACCAGTTATGGGATAGTTAAAAATCATTACTGTGGAATGGGGAGTGGCTGCTGGTGAATAATTGAATGTCATTTCTTTTTGCGGCAAAAATGCTCTAAAATTAGATTGTGGTGATGGCTGAATAACTCCATGAAAATAGTCAAAAACATTGAATCATGCACTTGAATGGGTGAATTATTTGGTATGTAAATGATATCTCAAGAAAGCCATAGAACTCATTGCTGTTGCTTTTTTCACCCCATAGCCAACCGTGATTCTATAAGGTTAGACTGAAGAAGCCTGTGACGTAATGGTGATGGTTTAACAGCTGGGTGAGTAGAGAAGACATTCTCATTCCAGAGGAAGGGTGCGAAGGAAACGAGCAAATGCTAAAGGAATACTTCCCAATGGCCGAAGGAAAGAGTGTGAGGGACACTTCAAGTGCCTGCCCCTAGCCTCTGTCATCATCTTTTGCCCTCTCACTCTACAAGGTCCTTGGCTGACCTGATCCTTTACTGTGGTTTCAACTTCCTCCCATAGGTTGGTGACTCCCTGTGTGATTTAGGATTACATGTGGCTGCAAGAGGAAAAGGAAACTAAAATGCTGGGAGCCTAAAAGCTGCCCAGGACCCTTCTCTCTTGTCTTCTTTGAGTGGTCTCATCTGTGTTGTCCAAGATGGCAGCATTTATCTTCCAGGAAGGAAAATGGCAGAAGGGACAGAGGCAGATGAAGGGCGCAGGGTACACGTGGGCTGCATCTTAAGTAAGGTTTTCAGAACTTCTCATTGTCTTAGTCATGTGACCAGACTCAGCCTTAATCATACATGTCTTAGTCACAGGACCATACTCAGTTGCAGGTAAAGCGGGGAAATGTAGTTTTTATTCCAGATGGCCATGCACCCTGCCCCCCACAAAAAAGGGAAGGGAGGGAAGGAATCCTATTACCATGAAATAAGAATAAACTAATATTAGGGGACAACTAGCAGCCTTGGTGACTATTTCCAATCTATGCTTCTAGTGCACACCCATATAGTCAATTGTCTCCTGGACACCTCTACACAGATGACTCACAGACAGCGAAAGCAAACCAGCCTGAAAGGGAAAGCACCGTGCTTCCCCACCTACTCCCATCCCAGACTTGCTCCTCCTCCTGTAATCACCACCTCAGTGAACGGTAATGTCATTCATCTACTTGGATGAGAATCATCTTAGACTTTTTCACTGCTTTCACTGCCTGTCCTCTCCCCCTGCCCCGAGAGTGCCACTCCTGCAAACCTCCTCCTCCTCATCCCCGTGACTTTAACTGAGACTCATTTTTTTACCGGTCTGGATTACTATAGGGGCATTAAACTGGACCTCCTACCTGCAGGTTGTCCCCACTATAGTCCTTTCCTTGCCTTGTGTCCAGAGTGCTCTTGGTGAAGAGAAACCTAATTTTCACCTACCCCTCCTTCAAACTCCTGGGTTTCTCCATACCTTTGGTGGTAAAGGGGTTTCCCCGTACCTTTGGTGGTGAAGTTCACTCTGTGTAAGCATAGCATCTGAGGCTCGTCAAGATCTGGCCTCTGCCTGCCTCTGCTGCTCCATATGCTACCTCTCCCCACCACACAACCTTTGATCCAGTCCAGTGGTGCTGAACTATGGGTAACAGTTCCCTAAACAGTCAGCTGATGCACGCCACTCTCCTCTGCACAGCTGCCCATTCAGTCTGAAATGACCTTCCCATTTTTATCTAATTCCTACTTCTTTAAATCTCGGTGTGAGCAGCACTGCGTCCCCAAGGAAGATTTCCTGGGTTCCCCAGTCCAATTTAGGCATTCTTCCTTTTACTGCCCTAATACACCATCCATAATTATCTCAGTACTCATGTATTTGTACATCTTTCCCACTATACTACAAACTCTTCAAAGGGTGGGATCTTGTCTTTTTTTTTGGTTTTTTATCTCATATGCCTGGCACATGAATATTTGTTGAGTAAATAAATATGCCAGGCTCAATCCTACACATGCTTATATGTCATTTATATGGGGAAACAGGCTCAGAAGAATTGCATGACATGTCAAAGACCACAGCGCTAATAGTACAAATGGAAATTAAACCCAATATTTGTGCCTCCTTGTGTGTTCCTACTTAGACAAATAACATTTATGGCTGTTTTGAATTGAAATATGGATGCACCCACTTTGGAGTTGATTAACCTTCATCCTAAGTCTATTTTCAGAGGTGTGTATTTCTTCTTTTCCTCCAGATTCTTGAGTCTATGAACACATTTCTAGGGTACTTACAAAAAACAGAGTCTTATCCAGGCATGGGGGTTCACGCCTGTAATCCCAGCACTCTGGAAGGCTGAGGCAGGTGGATCACCTGAGGTCAAGAGTTCGAGACCAGCCTGACCAACGTGGTGAAACCCCGTCTCTACTGAAAATACAAAATTAGCTGGACATGGTGGCACATGCCTGTAGTCTCAGCTACTTGGGAGGCTGAGGCAGGAGAACCGTTTGAACCCATGAGGTGGAGTTTGCAGTGAGCTAAGATTGCATCATTGCACTCCAGCCTGTGCAACAAGACTAAAACTCCATCTCAAAAAAAAAAAAAAAAAAAAAAAAAAAAGAAGAGTGTAGGCTGAGCACAGTGGCTCATGTTTGTAATCCCAGCACTTTGGGAGGCAAAGTGGGAGGGTCACTGTGCCCAGTAGTTTGAGACCAGCCTGGGCAACATAGTGAGACCCCCATCTCTACAAAAAATATTTAAAAATTAGTGGTGTGTGCCTGTAGTCTTAGCGATGAGAGAGGATTGCTTGAGCCCAGGAGTTCAAGACTCTGGGGAGCCATGATTGCACCAATGCACTCCGGCTTGGGGAAGATAGAGTCTAAAGTCTTTGCCTCCTCCCGGAAAAGTGTTTTCATTGTTCTCTACCAGTGGAGTCTGTTTCTTTACTCCTCCACTCCTTTAATGAATATTTGTTAAACACAGCTCTGTGTTAATGCCTAATTGACACATAAACATGCAGAAACTAAGATGTTTCAGACATTATCAGAACCTTTTAATCTTTTTGTTAGAGCCAAGGAGATTCAGCCTTGTCTAAGGATACAGTTACAAATGGAGAACAAGAAGCAGGACTGTATGTGCAAGTTCAAGGTTGCATGCTATTATTGTTCCTTCCGCAGCAAGGCAAGTATAATCCTCGTACTGGAAACAGGTTTCAGGTACAATAAACAATGAGCTTCCTTATCTCAGAAACACAAAAGTGATTCAGCCAGTTGTTTACCACTCAGGTATCCCTTATTCAGCAGTTTTCGTACAAAAATGCCACCTTTTAAATTTCCTAATGCTCTGCCCTCCCAACAGGTAATAAGAAATAGAAACTGGGTACTGCCTAAATGAATTCACTTGTGTGGAAAACAAAGTCATTTTTATATACTCCTGCAATGTGCATTTGACTACAAGCCAGAACATTTTACACAAGCAGTGGAATTCATCTCTTGAAATTGATTCAGGTTTTCTCTGATAGGAGGGGCGGAAAAGGAAAATGAAAAGCACGTGATTATAATTGCACTTGGAAGCAGTCCCAGTTACAAGAGCAGTTCTTTAAAATTATTCTTTTGATTTCATCTTAAATTATCTTAATGGGAGAGTAAAGTTTAGTAGGAACAAGGAAAAGTGGGAAAAGGAAACCTGGGAGCTTTTTCTTTTCTTTTCTTTTCTTTTCTTTTCTTTTCTTTTCTTTCTCTCC
>NC_045434.1:37155744-37238076 GCF_002776525.5 Piliocolobus tephrosceles
TTATGAGAATTAGCTTACACAATTCTGGAGGACGAGAAGTTCCACAATCTGCTGTTTGCAAGCTGGAGAAGCAGGTCTAATTCAATTCATTCTGGGTCTGAAGGCCTGGGAACCAGGGGAGCCAATGGTGCATCTCCCAGTCCAAGGCTAAAGGCTGGAGAACCTGGGGGGCCACTGCTGTAAGTGCTAGATTTCAAAGGCCTGAGAACCAGGAGCACTGATGTCCAAAAGCAGGAGAAGATGGATGTCCCAGCTCAAGAAGAGAGAGAGTAAATGCACCCTTCTTCCACCTTTTTGTTCTATTTGGGCCTCAAAGGGTTGGATGGTGCCTGCACACACTGGTGGGAGACGATCCACCAATTGAAATGCTAATCTATTCCAGAACTGCCCTCACAGACACACCCAGAAATTCCATTTTTACGAGGTACCTGGCCAACTCTTAGCTCAGTTAAGTTGAAAAAACATTAACTGTCATAAAAGTAATCCCCTAGAATTTGACCTTTGAATTTCCCTTTGAATTTCTTCTTTGAATTTCATCCTCTCCCAAATCTGTAGGTCTGTGACAAACACCTACTGTCACTTTTTTCTGCCTTCAGGGCATTCCTTCCTTTTCTAATTCCCGCTTCCCCTTTCCATGTGCTTTGGGCTGCCAATAATATGACTTTGCCTCCCTGGCATGGGTTGGCCCATGTCCCAAACAAGGCCAATTAGAGTCTGTTTCAAAGGTGGATATGGGCTCTGGTGGGCAGAGTCAGTTGCATTATTTTCTTTGGGATTGCACCTATCTGCCTAATATAAGCCTGACCATCTTATACAGGGTGAGTCTGCCTGAGAACAAAGCCAAGGGGAGGCTAATGCCAAGAAATACAGAGATAGAGCACTGACAACATTGTTTTTAAAGCCTTGGAGTTTTCAGTTACGTGAGCCAAACATTTCTCTTTTGGCTTAAGGTTGTTTGAATTGGGTTTCTGTTGTTTGCCACCAAGAATTCTGATTAGCGTTCTTATCTGTCAGTCAACTCTCCTCTCTTTCCAGTAACTTTGGTCTCTCCCCTCAAAATTAACTCGTTCCCTTCACCTAAACACATGCTCCAGACTCCATCTGTTTAGGAAAACCCTCCTTTAGTCCTGTAGCCCCTGCCTGCTCTCCCTCATTCCCTTCCTAGCCACAGGCCAGAGTTGTAAGTGATGAGGTTTTCCCTAGTCTGTGGCATAATCAACAAAATTAGTAAATGAATAAGAATAATGATAATGCATTGAGGTGGTTTTTGTTTGCTTGTTTTATTTTTAGAGATAAGGTCTCACTCTGTTGTCTGGGCTAGAGTACAGTGGCACAATCCTAGCTCACTGCAGCCTCCAGCTCCTGGCCTCAGGCAATTCTCCCACCTCAGCCCCCCACCAGCAGTTAGGACTACAGGTGTGTGCCACGATGCCCAGCTACATTTTTTTGTATATATATTTTTGATAGAGACAGGAGTCTTGCTATGTTGCCCAGGCTGGTCTTGAACTCCTGGCCTCAAACAATCCTCCCTCTTCAGCCTTCTAAAGGGCTAGGATTACAAGTGTGAGCCACCCACCATAGCCAGCCCCCCAAATCTCATGTTGAAATGTAATCCCCAATGTTGGTGGTGGGGCCTGCTGGGGGGGTGTTTGGGTCATGGGGGTAAATCCCTCCTGGCTTGATGCTGTTCTTGAGACATTGAGTGAGTTTTCATGAGATCTAGTTGTTGTAAAGTGTGGCACCTCCGCACCAGCCAACACATCTTGCTCCCATTCTTGCCATGTGAGATGCAGGCTCCCCCTTTGTCTTCTGCCGTGAATAAAAGCTCCCTGAGGCCTCCCCGGAAGCCAAGCAGATGCCAGCACTATACTTGTACAGCCTGTAGAACCATGAGCCAGTTTAACCTTTTTTCTTTGTAAATTACCCAGTCTCAAGTTTTTTGTTTGTTTGTTTGTTTTTTATAGCAATGTAAGAATGGCTGCTATAAACATTTGTGTACAGGTCTTTGTGTGGACATATGTTTTTATTTCTCTTGGGTAAATAGTAAGCAGTGGGATTGCTGGGTCATATGGCAAATATATGTTTAATCTTATTAAAAAACTGCCAAACTCTTTTCCAATGTTGCTGTGCCATTTTGTATTCCTATCAGTAATGTATGACAATTCAAGTTACTCCACGTCTGTGTCAGTACTCAGATTATCAATGTTTGTTTGTTTTGCACTTTTAATGGGTGTGTAGCAATGTTTCATTGTGATTTTAATTTGCATTTCCTTAATAATTAATGATGTTTAGCATATTTTTATGGCCTTATTTGCCACCCATGTCTCTTCTTTAATGAAGGGATCTTTTGCTCATTTAACAAATTGGACTGTTTATATTCTTATTGTTTTGTGAGAGTGCTTTATATATTCTAGATACAAGTCCTTTATCAGATACATTTTTGTCATATAGTTTCCTCTTAATCTGTAGCTTGTCTTTGAATGACATTCAATGAGTAGAGTTTTAAATTTTGATAAAGTCCATTTTATCAAATGTTTCTTTTATGTTTCATGCTTTTTGTGTCCTAAGAAATCTTTAATCAGTGATTTTGTTTTTAAACTATGCTTATTTAATCAAAGAATTTACATTTATTTTGAGATTGTGTTTCTTTCTTTATTGGACTTAAAGTATCTTTTTAAAATAATAAAGTAACAATAATAGATAGAATTGTGTGTGTGCATGCACGCATGTGCACACATTTTCGTGCCTAGTAAAATAGAGTTGACCAATGTTTCTATGTTGGCATCATAGGTCAGTTTCAAGAAACATACATGTGACAAATATTCTCTCCTTCACTAAACTTTAGTAAGGCTTCTCTAATCCCTTTCCTCAACCAGGCTTTGACCTTGGGCTTCAGTGTCCTTTCTTGTCAGAGTCGCATCACCCAGTTTAGCAAGAATCCTGTTAATTCAGTTCAGAGAGAATCTACTACTCTCTTTATCTGATCACCCTCGATATCAAATCAAATTCCTCATCCCCCGCCATCTCCTAGGTAGTATCTGATCACCCTTGTCAGCCTTCAGCAAGAATCTTGTTGAGTCGGTATAGCCAGATTCCCTTACCTCTGAGTTTTCATCTTAGTGATTTTTCACCCGCTGAACCCCGACCCTGGTCCTGGCCTATAAATCCACACTTGTCTTTGTTGTGTTCAAAACTGAGCCCTGTTCTATACTGAGGCCTCTTTCTCCCTGTTACGATAGTTCCTGAATGAAATCTGTTTTTATCACTTTAACTACTGCTCAGGAATTGTATTGGGAAGTGCTACCAGAAACAACACCTCCAAAGGTGTGGGCGAAAGCGGATTGAAAAAGGGAGACGAATGATGCTGTGGCAGCAGAGGCCTCGGCTGCTCCCGTGGGGAGTTCTGGAGCTTGGATGACCCTGCGGAGCTGTGCTGAATAGAGGGAATGGTCTGGACTTGATCCCTCAGCCCCTCTGCCCATCAAAGGAGATAATGTGAGAAATTAATATAAAATGTGGTGTAGAAATGGGAGAGAAAAATTATTTGAAGCGTAGTGAGTTTGGCGAGGCAATTTTTCTATAAGGACAAATAAAACAAAACTAACTAGTCATTTGTGAAACCCTTTCCATGGCTCTGTGACCTCTGCCACCCAGCAACCCGGTATCCTGGCAACAGTCTCTGGGCCTTTTGCCTGGTTTGCCTCATTCCCCCAGGGTGAGCACACCACTTTTACCTGTTCTGTTTTGTCTTACCCTCAGAAGAAAGGGAATGAATATTTGTCATTGCACATGGCTGCCCTTCTAGGCTGGCAGGTCTAGGTGATAAAGAAACTGCTGAGGGGAAAGACCCTCATGCCCAGTAGCAAATCCAAGGAGATGTGGACAAGGCTTTTACAATAACTTTAATGAAGAATAACTCAGCCAGGCATGGAGGCTCATGCCTGTAATCCCAGCACTTTGGGAGGCCAAGGTAGGTGGATCACCTGAGGTCAAGGGTTCGAGACCAGCTTGGCCAACATGGTGAAACCCTGTCTCTACTAAAAATGCAAAAATTAGCCAGGCGTGGTGGTGCATGCCTATAATCCCAGCTACTCGAGAGGCTGAGGCAGGAGAATCACGACAGAGAGACTCCATCTCAAAAAAAAAAAAAAAAATTAACTCCTGGCTGGGCACGGAGGCTTGTGCCTATAACCCCAGCACTTCGAAAGGCTGAGACAGGAGGGCCCTTTGAGGCCAGGAGGTCAAGACTAGCCTGGGCAACATAGTGAGATCCTATCTCTACAAAATAAAAATAAAAATTTTAACTTGGTACACACCTGTAGTCCTAGCTCTTCAGGAAGCTGAGGCAGGAGGATTGCTTAAGCCCAGGAGTTGGAGGCTGCAGTGAGCTATGATCATGATCTTGCCACTGCCTTTTGGCCTGGACAACAGAGTGAGACTTGTCTTCAGAGAAAAATAAGAGAAAAAAAAAAAAAAGAATAACCCTTGAGTGTATGTGGGAAATGACGGTTTGCTGGTTTTAATTCACATACTTGGTCATCACCCATGCATCATTGAGCCCTCTGCTCCACTTCTCAAATCATTACAAATTGCTGTTAGTCTAAGCTGAAAGGCAGACAAAAGCTTAACATTACCTACCAAACAACTCTGCACAAATAAATACAGTAGAGGAAGAGGAGTTTTTCCTTCCCCAGAGTGGCCTAACCTCTTTTAGTACTCTCAGCAAAAAAGAGCTCCTAGCCAGGCACGGTGGCTCAAACCTATAATCCCAGGAATTTTGGAGGCCTAGGCAGGAGGACTGCTTGATCCCAGAAGTTCGAGACCAGTCTAGGGCAACATAATGAGACCCCATCTCTCTCTCTATATATAAAAAGAGCTCCTGGGCATTGGAGGAGTCAGGGGAGATAAGGTCAATCTGCTATCATTTTTTTTTTTTTGAGACGGAGTCTCCCTCTGTCGCCCAGGCTGGAGTGCAGTGGCGTGATCTCCGCTCACTGCAAGCTCCACCTCCCTGGTTCACGCCATTCTCCTGCCTCAGCCTCCCGAGTAGCTGGGACTACAGGCGCCCGCCACCACGCCCGGCTAATTTTTTGTATTTTTTAGTAGAGACGAGGTTTCACCATCTCAACCAGGATGGTCTTGATCTCCTGACCTCGTGATCTGCCCACCTCGGCTTCCCAAAGTGCTGGGATTACAGGTGTGAGCCACCGCGCCAGGCCCCTGCTATCATATTTTTAATCTGACCCACTAGAAATGAGGAAACCAGCCTAGAATTGCTCAACTAGCTTGTGGCAAAGCCAGAATTAGACTCAGATCTCCTCCCAGCCAAACCAGAAGCCCAAGCAATCCTTGATTATCCTAGCTTCCCCACTCTCACATCTACTGAGTCACTAACTTACATTATTTTGACTTAAAATAGCTCTCAGACTTATCTCCTCCTTTCCAATGATCATTGCTTCTGTTTTTGCTGAGGTTCTACCTAATCTCTTGGACAGTTGCAGTAACTTCAAAACTGGTCTCTTTCCTTGGTTTATCCATTGCCAGTCCATTCTGCACACAGTAGCCAGTGTAATAATTTCTAAGCACAAATCTGACAACTCATTCCCCCACCTAAACCTTTCCACAGCTCCCATTCCTCTTCATGGTAAGTTCCATCCTTGGAATGACAGCAGTTGTAACAAATGTGACTGCAAGCACAACTGATGGTGACTTTAACTATAAAGACATTTATTATTTTCTTAGTTAAACATTCTAATATAGGCAATCTTAAACTTGCTTTGGTGATATTGTTGAAGACTCAAATGTTTTCTGTCCTTTCTCTCTCTCTCTTTTTTTTTTTTTTTTTTTTTGAGACAGAGTCTCGTTCGTTCGCTCAGGCTGGAGTGTAGTGGCGCAATCTCAGCTCACCACAACCTCTGCCTCAGACTCCTGAGTCGAGTGACTTTCCTGCCTCAGACTCCTGAGTAGCTGGGATTACAGGCACGCACCACCACGCCTGGCTAATTTTTGTGTTTTTAGTAGAAGACAGGGTTTCACCATGTTGGCCAGGCTGTTCTCGAACCCCTGACCTCAAGTGATCTGCCCACTTCAGCCTCCCAAAGTGCTGGGATTAGAGGCAGGAGCCACTGTGTCTGGCCTGTCCTTTCTCTTTCATCCTTAGGGTAAGGTTTGCATTCTCAGGCTTCTCATTCTCACTATGGTGGTAAGATGGCTACTGTAACTCTAGATATTGCATCCTCATATGACAACATCTAGATCACAAAGGAAGGGGAGGAGCAAAGGAAGAGCTTCTGTTACAGAATTCTTCTGTTTTTAATCAGGGAGGAAATTCTTTCCTTGATGACTTCCTCCAGACTTCTTATATTTTAGGCCAGAATTGAATGCCATATGCAGCCCTAAACCATGCATTATCATCAAAAGTAAAGGGGATTGCTATGATTCGTGCTAAGGTTTGACTGGGCTCTCCAAAGTTCTTGTGTTGAAAACCTGATCCTTAATGTGGTGCTGCTGGGAGGTGTGGCCTAATGGAAGGTGTTCGGGTCATGGGGGCACTATTAGTATCAAGAATAGATTAATGCTTGGGAATGGCTTATCTTATAAGCATTATAAGCATTCCCTTATTCTTGGGAATGGGTTCATTACCTTGGGAGTGGGTTCCCTGTAAGAAGATGAGTTCAGCCCCCTTTCTCGCTCTCTCTCTCACCCTCTCTTGCCGTTCAGCCTTCTGCCACAGGGTGATGGAGTAAGAAGGTCATTTCAAGATGCTGGTCCCTCAATCTTGGACTTCTCCATCTCCAGGCCTGTAAGAAATAAATTCCTTTTCTTTATAAACTACTCAATCTCTGACATTCTGTTATAGCAGCACAGAACAAACTAAGATAATTGGCTTAGGCCAACTGCAATTTATACTCTGTCCTGGGCACTCTGCCACCTGAACAAAATCAAAACTCTTTTAGCAGTAAGAAGAAATGGCAAATGCAAATGTGATGACAGCCCAATCTATAATGTGTGCACCCCAACCTATAAGGCTTGCGTGAGCTGGCCTCTACCTACTTCTTCAGCTTCATATTCTGCCACACTCCTTTATAACAGCCTTTCACTCTAGCTGCATTTCCCAGAGCAGTCCTCCATGACGTTGCACATGCTGTTCCCCCTGCCTGAAGTATCCTGCTGTCCTGGATAATCTTATAAACTCTTTCTTCTTGGAGAGCTTGACTGAACTGTAAGACTTCTTGATCCTCCAAAGCAGGGTTAGTCTCCCTGACCTTTCCTGGTCTAGACAGTGCTGGCACATTGTAGTTGCACAATAAATGTATGTTAAATGAATCTTTTCATCATTCCAATGTGCTACTATTTTGAACCCTCATAATTGCCACTGCTTATAGTCTAACTAAAATCATTACTTTCGTCATAGAGCCAGTTAACAGATTCCTTAGCATATGAAAAAATTTCTAAATAGTAGGATTGGGTTGCTTATCAATTTAAGTAAGAAGTTGTCTGATATAGAATGTGATTTTGAGGGAGCTAAAATACCCTAATTTGATGTTAAGTCTCATATTTTATCCTATGGTACCTGTGACAAATCATTTTTTCAATGCTGTGTATCAGGCATATGTTTTCTTGCTGTCAGACAATTTTTTTTTTTTTTTTTTTTTGAGATGGAGTCTCACTCTTGTTGCCCAGGCTGGAGTGCAATGGCACGATCTCAGCTCACCACAACCTCCACCTCCCGGGTTCAAGTGATTCTCCTGCCTCAGCCTCCTGAGTAGCTGGGATTATAGGTGCCTGCCACCATGCCCGGCTAATTTTTGTATTTTTAAGTGGAAACGGGGTTTCACCATGTTGGCCAGGCTGGTCTCCAACTCCTGACCTCAGGTGATCCACCTGCCTCAGCCTCCCAAAGTTCTGGGATTACAGGTGTGAGCCACTGCGCCCAGCCAGACAAATTATCTTACACATGTTATATAGAGGTATGGATACTTAGAAATGCTAATTTGTACTGGGGCTAATACTATTCAGAGGGTGCATACAGAAAATGTATTCAAATACAAGCAGTGAGATAGAGGGGGAAAGGATGAGAGAACAGGAAATAGGAAATGATATTTAGAATGTAGTTTATTACAGAGTACAGGAAGCAAATTCAAAGTAATTTCAGATGCTACAGGTATTTAGCGTTAAATAACACTAATGTACATGAAGCTTATTCCCTTGACAATTCTTCTCAGTTATTGTAAATGGTCCATTTCCGCAAGTCTTCAGGCTCAGAAAGTGGCATTCCACCTTCTCTGGAGCTCTGTGCTAGCTGACCTAGCTGACAGTGGCTTAGAGCCATTTAAGCAAAGTAGATGGTCCAAATATTTGGCATTCTGCTGCCTTACCAGTGTTAGTGATGAAAAGAAACAAAAAATGTCAGTGTAGCCACAGAATGGGACTTTGAGCTGGAAATTACACATGTCAACAGAATGAGACTTTGGCATGGGATGGTATGTATGATTAAAAAGAAAACTGGCCGGGAACAGTGGCTCATGCCTGTAATCCCAACACTTTGGGTGGCTGAGGCAGGAGGATCACCTGAGGTCAGGAGTTCGAGACCAGCCTAATCAACATGGTGAAACTCCATCTTTACTAAAAATACAAAAATTAGCCAGCCCTGGTGGCAGGCACCTGTAATCCCAGCTACTTGGGAGGCTGAGGCAGGAGAGTTGCTTGAACCTGCAAGGCGGAGGTTGCAGTGAGCCAAGGTCACACCACTGCACTCCAGCCTGGGTGACAGTGAGACTCTGTCTCATAAGGAAAAAAAAAAAAAAAAGGAAAACTGGAGCTAAAAGCAAACAAAAGAGAAAAGGAAAGAAAGATAAGAGAAAGGAAGGAATTCAAACCTCTCGGGTTAAACTGGATGTCTGAAGTTGTTTAGACTGTGGCTTCCAGGAAGCTCTGCCTCATTTCTTTGAAATATGACTAAAGGTTCTTACCCAGGAGCATGTCCGACCTTGTTCCAAGAGACCTTTAAAATATTTACTCTGTACTCCCTCTAGGCAGCTTCTCCATTCTTAGTCTCCAGCCATCTGCTTGGCAAGGCAAGAATCACAGATGACTAAGGTACCTCCTCACACACACCTGACAAGAGAAAAGCTTTGATTCTCTTGTCATGGGCCCCAACACCTTGGGCTGCTTCTGCTGCAAAGGGCAGGATCTGGGGGGTGCCCAGGCAGAAGAAGAGGACTGGGCTACATACTGTGCTTGTTTAACAAAGGTTTTGGGGGGCCATTTTAGCCAAAGATCCTTCTTTAAGTTCAGAAAAGTTACACACCTTTTAAAATCTGAGGCTGGAGCTTCTTGAGGGTGCCTAGCAAGGACAGCCAGGCCAAAACTGCACAGGAAGATGGCAAGAGTTTCTGTTGGCCACGTCTTCTGGGTGTGGCTGTGTCTCTCTTCATCTCTCAGGGCAGCCAGGGGACTCTGCTGTCTCTATAGGCCACTCTCAAAATCTTCCCTCAGGAACGGAGCTCATGGACTCATTCATGCAGGTGCTATAACTAAAAGATAAACTTCTCTTTAAATGTCTGAAAACAAAGGGATTGATGACAATTTTTGACAGCTGGGGCTATCAATGCCAAGAAGGCAGAGAGTTGTTAAGGATAGGAAAGACTTCTTGAAATTGCTGATTTCGTATCTTGTGGGATTCAACCTACCAATAAGACTGGCTCTTCGCCATGCATGAAAGAGTTCACTTGATATTCACAATAATTATGGAGTCCTCTCTTTTCTGAATTGAATTCCATAATAGACACAATTAAGCTAACCTTTACTGAGCACTTACTATACCAGGTATTTTGCTAAGTACTTTACATTATTTTCTTTAATTCTCAAATTTAGGTAGAATATCATTTACGATCCTCTTGATAGATCTGAACCAAATGGGTGTAAATGCAAAGAGCATTTATTGGTTTACAAAACTGGGGAGCTCAGGCATAGTGCTGCCTTCATACATGACTGGACTCAAACAACATTATCAGAACCTTGACTCCCTCCATCTCCTGGCATGGCTCCACCTTCCTTTATGTGTTGGCTTTGTTCTCAGGTTCCCTGTGGGGGCAGGTGGCTGGAGCTGCTCCAGCCAGACAGTCTTCCGGCATCTCCATTTCAGCAGGAAGTAGAAAGCAGCACTCAAGAGTGGCACTCAGCTTCCTCCTGAGTGCTCAGATGCGCTCTAATTAGACAGCATCACATGCTCATCTCTGAACTGGCCTCATGGCCAGGGGCTTTGAAGAATCTGTCCTGAGTCACGGTCTGTATTCTTATTATTTATTTTTTTTAGACTTTTTTTTTTTTCCCTCTGTTGCCCAGGCTGGAATGCAGTGGTGCAATCACAGCTCACTGCAGCCTTGACCTCCTGGGCTCAAGGGATCCTCTTACCTCAGCTTCCAGGGTAGTTGGGACTACAGGTGCACTCCACCATGCCTGGCTAATTTTTGTATTTATTGTAGAGGTGGGGTTTCACTATGTTGCCCAGACTGATGTCAAACTCCTGGACTCAAGTAATCCTCCTGCCTTGGCTTCCCAAAGTGCTGGGATTACTGGCGTGAGCCACTGTGTCCGGCCTACGTTCCTGGAGTGAGGTGGAGGAGCCTTAACTAGACCAGAAGGATAGAGACTAGGGGAGAAGGATCTCCAGATGGAAATTTGAGGAATAGATGTAGAGCAAGCAATGAAAAATAACCCCTGTGAGTGTTAATATTCCACTCGGATAGATGAGGAAACTAAGGTTCAGGGTTGTACACTGCCAGTAATTGACAGAGCAGGAGCTCAAATCCTGTCAGCTACATTTAACAAGAGGTTAAGGTGATGGATATTTGTGAGATGAGGTGAGGTGAGGGTGATGGATATTTCAAGCCAAAAGAATCAACCAAGTGCTGTGGCTCATGCCTGTAATCCTACCATTTTGGGAGGCTGAACTGGGAGAATTGCTTGAGCCCAGGAGGTTGAGGCTGCTGTGAGCCATGATTGTGCCACCACGCTTGAGCCTGGGAGACAGAGTGAGATCCTGTTCCAAAAAAAAAAAAAAAAAAAAAAAAAAAATTAAAGAAAGGAAAGAATAACCTGAACTGAGGAGAGACACAGAAGACCAGGATGCATTTAGAACATTTATGTTCATATAACTGGACTACAGAGTGTATGTGGCTCACAGGAAGCTGGAAAAAGCGAATAGAGAGGTAGGCAGGGGCTGGATCATGAAGAGCCTTTTAAGACAGGTTTTTAAATTAGCTTTGATCATGAGGGCAATGCAAAGACATCAGGGAGGTTTCAGCATAGAAGTGATATGATAAGATGTGCAGTTGAATAATAACAAGCAGTATGTGTTCCAAACAAAATTTGGAAAATCAGAAAAACACAAAAAAAGTGTAACAGATATTGTTGAAAGTCCAGGCCACACTATAGGCCTAAGACTATAGGTCTAAGAATGTTTTTGTAGACCTATAGTGTGGCCTGGACGTTCGTGACATGACCTTTTTATTTATTTTTTTCCGTTGCTTCAGAAAAATCCATTCTAGGTTAAAATCCTTGCTTCTCTGATCCCATTCTGTCACAAAAATGCTCTCATTTGAGTACCGCAAAAGTCGTGTGAAATGTAATATTACACCTTCAGTATTTTATTCATTGGAAAACTCTTCTCATCCATCTGGCTAGGCTTGCTTTAGTCTTGGAAGCTTGAAGAGAAGAAAGGGTGCACAGTCAGCTTTTTCCCTCTTCTGCTACCCACTAACTGCTCTTTCCTCAGGCCTCTGGGGATGGATTAGGGGCAAATTACTCGGATTTATGTGACTGACACAGTTGTCATATGGTATGCCATTTGCACCTTGGAGATCCTTCTCCTAGAGACCCCTGGCTAGAGTGCCCTCCTGCCAGGTAGCTTCACCCTGCGGGTGGTTTTCTTGGGCTGTGTCTCTTTTGACATGGACTGTGAGTGGGTCCTCATTCCATGATCCACCCATCAATAACAGTGCCAATGAATCCTCTCTCTTTATTCTGTTGCAGGGCAGGCCCTTCTAGACTTTCACCTTTAGACTTCCTCTGGTGAAAGTCAGTCCTGTGTCTCTCAAACTCCAGGAGACACAGATCAAGGACTCACTCCAAATGACTCTTGTGAAACCTCCTCACTTGGCTTAAAGGGAGGTGGTGGTTCCTGTGGCAGGAGTAGGGTGGGTTTGGAACGGTGCATCAGGACCACTGTCTATAAAGAAGACCTTGTTCTGGCTTCTTAAGCCCCCAAAGGATGTTTCTAGCCTCTCTTCCATAGCCTAAGGTGGGTAATGGGCATATACTGACAGAGCCCAGTTCACAATCTCTTTGGGTGCCCTGAACATAGCTAGGGGGTCTAGCAATTCTGTTAAAAATTGGTCTAGCAATTGTTTTAGAATGTGCCAGTGTGGGACCTATTCTTAGTCTTTGAAGGGTTGAGAAAATAGAGGAAGCGATTTTCTTTAAAAAATGAAAATCACTCATAATTCCACTAGTTGTTTTTTTTTTTTCTTTTCTCCTTTGGAAGTATAGAGAATAAGGAGAGAAAATTCTGCTTCCACCTTTCAACTATAAAAGTTTGGTGTGTATCTTTCAAAAATGTTTTATGCTTATACAAATACAGACAATAGATAAGACAGGTGGTTGTGAAACATAGCTATGGCCAGGTGCAGTGGCTCACGCCTGTAATCCCAACAATTTGGGAGGGCGGAGCAAGAAGACTGCTTAAACCCAGGAGTTTAAGACCAGCTTGGAAAACATAGAGAGACCCTATGGTCTCTACAAAAAAATTAAAAATTATCCAGGCATGATGCCATGTGCCTGTAGTCCTAGCTACTCAGAAGGCTGAGGTTAGAGGATCACTTGAGCCAGGGAGGTCAAGGCTGCAGTAAGCTGGGATTGTGCCACTGCGCTCCAGCCTGGGTAACAGAGAGGAACCCTGTATCAAAAAATAAAATAAAATAAACACATAAATAAAACATAGCTACACAGTGTTTGACATTTTTTCTATCAAGAGGTGGAGTTTATGTTCCCTTCCCTTGAATTGGTGCAGGCTTGTGACTGCTTTGACCAGTGGAATAGAGTGAGAATGAAGGTTGTGACTTATGAAGCAGGGTCCTAAAAGGCATGAAGCTTCCACCTTGATCCCTGGGGACACTAGCATTTGAAGCATCGGGCCACTATGGAAGAAGCCTGACTACCCCGAGGACATGATATTGGGGAGGCCACACATAGGTCAATGCCAGCTGAACCCATTGTTCAGCATTGCAGGCCAGGTGGCAGGACATGTGCATAAAGAAAAATGTAAGGAGTACCTCTTCTAACTCCAGCTGTTCCACTCCCAGCCATTCAAGTCATCTCAGCTCTAGATATCATGGAGCAGAGAAAAACCAACCCTGCTATGCCCTGTCTGAATTCCCGCCCCACAGAATCTGCAAGCATAATGAAATGGTGGTTGCTTTATGCTACTAAATTTTGGGGTGACTTGTTACACAGTGACAGGTAACAGGACCAGACAGAGCTATTTAGAAAGTTCACTGAACAGCAAATGGTAAAGATGGAGTCGAAGCGGGCAAGATTGGGAGCAGAAAGACGAGGGAGGAGAGTTTTGCAGTAATCCACATGAGAGACAGGGGCTAAATTAAGGCAGTGGTAGTAGGGAAGGAGAGATAGGGCCCAATGGAGAAATATTCGGGCTCAACACTCATGGCCCCACTGGCTGGTATCAACAGCACAAAACACAAGGGATGGGCTCGGAAAAGAAGGCGTAGAGCAGGGGTCTTGTGCATGCTGCTAGCGTGTCTCCTTTGGTATATCTCAGCTTTTTCCTCTGTGTGCAGACTCGGCTTTGTTACCCCAGGCTGGGATTACATGGTTTAGTTTCTCAAACGGGATGCCCTGAATGTTAGGCTGTGGATTACATTAATCAATCTATTTTGTTTTATCTTACATGCTTACTTAAAAGCCCCTTGTACTTAGAAATAAAATATATGCAAAGTAATGTACAAAGCAGAGACTTGTCATTGTTTTAAGCCGAGCCCTTGTACCCTGTCAGTGAACAAAGAGGCCCCTGGGTGAGCAGGATCAGTTTATAGTGGTCAGCCTCTGAGAGATCCACCTCCCTGCACTAGGGCAGTGAAGGAGAGTGGGAAGGACAGGGTGTATGGAACAGAAAGATAGAAAAAAATTGCTCACAGCCAGCTTACCGGCACGTTTCAAGATACGCTAGGCCTAGACTGCAGGACAGTGTGTTCTGGGGATACAGTTGCAGTCTACAAAAGGTCTCCACATGCGTAAGTATGGACAGACAAAAGCCCATGCTGCCTAAAATGGTAAGGCTTGTTACCTCTGGGGATTGGAATTACTTCTGTGTGTGTGTTTTTTTTTTTTTTGGAGACAGGGTCTTGTTCTGTCACCCAGGCTGGAGTGCAGTGGCACGATCTTGGCTCACTGCAACCTCCGCCTCCTGGAGCAATTCTCCAGTTTCAAGCAATTCTCCTGCCTCAGTCTCCCGAGTAGCTGGGATTACAGGCGCCTGCCACCATACTTGGCTAATTTTTGTATCTTTAGTAGAGACAGGGTTTCACCATGTTGGCCAGATTGGTCTTGAACTCCTGACCTCAGGTGATCAGCCCGCCTTAGCCTCCTAAACTGTTGGGATTACAGGCGTGAGCCACTGTGCCCTGCCTTCTTCTGATTTTGTTGATGTGTTGGGTCCTTTGTGTTTTTTATATTTTCCAAATTTTCTGCATATATATTACTTCTGAAAATAATTTTTGAAAAAACTACATTCTTTTAAAAATGATAAGGCCCTCACAATTTCACCCATGTGGTTCTTATCTGCACTAGTGTTTCCTGCAAGTTTCACCCTAGATCATCTTACTACTCCTCATCTTCCTAGACTAGGGGACTGCACACACAATAAGGGACCACTTCATACACAGTTTAGGGTCGTCTGAGTCTCCGTTTCAGAATTCTTTCCTGAGCACTTCTTGAATACTCAACTCATTCTCCAAGTGCTCAGGACAGCCTCTGAGTCCCCCCAGCCTTCTCTGCAGTGCCAAGTCTGTGGTCTTTAGCAACCAATGTCTGTGCTCCCAAATCACTTCTCTCTCTCTCCTATTCTCCCATTTCCCACCCTCCATGCAAGTGCCTACTTAACTTCCCAGGAAGAATCTCAGTTGGATGTTAGAAACAGAGCTAATAAATATTAAACTCATTCACAACGTTTGAATGAGTAGCTAATAGCTTCATACTCACTGAGTTTTAAAAGAGGTTGCCCAATTAATGTTAGTGTCTCTAATTGGTGATATTAAAGCTATAGTTGAATGCAGATTTTCCCGCTCCCATTAAATCTATGTGCAAGTAGGTCACAACCTCTTTTAGCCAAGCCAGAAGGGTTTCCTGTAGCCGGGCGCCATCACCATTAATATCAGATAGAGTAGTAACTAATTCAGTCATGTTGATGGACGCCAAGATGGTGCCTCGACTCATCTGCAGTGGGAGCTACGAAGCTAGCGCGAGAGAAACCAATTTCCTCCGTCCTGAAGTGCTCTAGGTCACCCCTGGTTACGGAGAAAATGACATGAGTCACTGCATCTCCTAAGCCAGCTTATCCAGAATGTTGTGCACAGCTAAGCCAACAAATAACAATAGCTGTACACAGAATACACATTATCTCACCCCATTAGTCCTGAAGATCTATTCTGATTTCCCAGAAAAAAAGGTTAGGGAAACTGCAACGTGTGGCAGTTACAAAAACACTTCAAACCAATACCCAGCAGGGGAAGAAATGCAGACACGCTCTGAACTCCAGCCAGCACGCCAGTTCAAAACAAGGCTTTACCTGCCCAAGGAAATCTGTTCCCTGGGGGACATCGAAAATGGCTTAGAGGCTTTCTTTCTTCTTTCTATAAAGCAGATGTTGGGGTGCTCTCTTGCTCTCGGGGTACTCCTCTCTCTCTCTCTGTCTCTCAGTTTCGTGCATTAAACAAACATTTACAAGTATCTACTACGTGATGAGTATTATGCCAGGCACTGAGGCTTGTAGTATGAATATGACTCAATCCCTTCTCTAAAAGAAGCCGAAATTCAGTTAGTGGGTGGCAATGGGCATAGGTACAAATGATGGAACAAACAATACAATCAATTAAGTCCTATAAGAGAAGAAAGAAGAACAGGGACAAGGAAGTGTTGAAGTCCTCCTGCCAGGACTGAGGCACAGGTGGGAATCGGGTGGGTGGAGAGGCGGGAAGCTGTGAGGCAGGGAGGCACAGGTGACCCTGGAGGAAAGGCTTGAAGGATAATTAGTTAACCAAGTGGCTAAGTGAGGTACAGGAGAGGAGAGGGAGATGAACTCTCCTCTAGTCGGGAGAGTTCCAACCCTAGATTTTTATGTTTTTATATTAGCTTATTTTTCTTTTGTTTCTCATTTAACTCTAAAATCAAAAGTAAGTGCAAATAACATTTTGTAACCCTTGAAAATGGAAATGGTACACTATGACCTGTTCATTTCACACAGTCAAGCTTCTTCAAATCTTCCATTCTCTGATCCTAGACATTTGGATTCACATTTGTCCTAGAAGGTAGATCAGAGAGATGCAAGGAAAAAAAAGTGAAAATCACTCATTTTAAGTAGTTAATGCTTTATAATCTACTTCCAAAAAGACTCAGAGGAAACAATTAATGTATCTGTTTAACTGATCCGGTTAAAATGATTGTGAAAAAGTTAGAAACGAAAAGCTACATTTCAACTTTATTTCCCCAAGCTATTCCTTTCCTCAATTAGCCTGATAATTGGGAGATAACTACAGAACATGCCACATCCACTTTAAAGCATATTTATAGGAAAAATGCCAGAGATCTGGCTGTCTATTCTTTAGTTCTAAATAAAGCATTTCCAGATGCCCAAAATGCACCTAAAATATGTTATGTGTATATGTATATATATTTTTTCTTTTTTCTTTCTTCTTTCTTTTTCTTTCTTTCCTTCCTTCTTTCTTTCCCTTCCTTCCTTCCTTCCTTCCTTCCTTCCTTCCTTCCTTCCTTCCTCCCTCCCTCCCTCCCTCCCTCCCTCCCTCTCTCTCTCTTTCTTTCTTTCATTTTTCTTTCTTTCTTTGAGATAGAGTTTCACTCTTGTTGCCCAGGCTGGAGTACAGTGGCACACACGATCTCGGCTCACTGCAACCTCCACCTCCCAGGTTCAAGTGATTCTCCTGCCTCAGCCTCCAGAGTAGCTGGGATTACAAGTGTGCGCTACTACGCCTGGCTAATTTTTGTATTTTTAGTAGAGATGGGGTTTCACCATGTTGGTCAGGCTGGTCTCGAACTCCTGACCTCGTGATCCACCCACCTCAGCCTCCCAAAATGTTGGGATTACAAGTGTGAGCCACTGTGTCTGGCCAAATTTATTTTTTTATATAGCAAACTGACTGTGGGTGTATTCCTTTTAAGTTCATTTTAAAAAGTATAAGTGCTAGGCTGGGCATGGTGGCTCACACCTGTAATCCCAGCACTTTGGGAAGCTGAGGCGGATGGATCACCTGAGGTCAGGAGTTCGAGACCAGCCTGGCCAACATGGCAAAACCCTGTCTCTACTAAAAATACAAAAATTAGTCAGGCATGCTGGCACACAACTGTAATCCCAGATACTTGGGAGGCTGAGGCATGAGAATCGCTTGAACCCGGGAGGCAGAGTAACCTCCCGGGTTATAGTGAGCCGAGATCACACCACTGCACTCCAGCCTGGGTGACAGAGCGAGACTCTATCTCAAAAAAAAAGTATAAGTGCTATATACTTATAAATTAAAATAGAAGTACAGAGCGAATAACAGTCACTCCCCAGAAGTAATCACAGTCAACAACTTTGTGAATCTCTTTCCAATATACATATGTTTTATACAACAAGATTGTACTGTAGACCATGGCATCTCCAGAATTTCTATACTGGAGAGGCTCGGGGAAGACATCTGGTTAAATGGAAAGGCTAGGAGAGAAGCTGCCTTTTCATAGTAAGCAATTAGTATTTTATATGGAATTGATTTGACATGGTTTGTGCGGATAGGGGCTGGAGGAAATTATGGGAGGAGCTAAAAGCTTTCCTGAGCCAGCCATAGCAAGCACTGCCACATATTTCCACAACCTGCTTTTTTGACTTAAAAATGTCTTGAACATTTTACCATGTCACCAACACATATAGATCTACCACCTTCTTTTATAACAGTTATATTGAATTCCACTGCATTTAATTAATCTCCTATTGATAAACATTTAGATGTTTTCCAGTTTTCACTAAGCATTCCTCTCTCTTTCTTTCTCTCTTCCTCCCTCTCTCTCTGTGTGTGTGTCTTCTGTTTATAACATGATATTTCTGTAGAATAGAGTCATAGAAAGAAGATTTATAGGATGAATTATATGTACACTTAAAATTTTGACATAAAACTGTCATTATTTAATATACAGTTGTTATATGAGTCTGCTGCCACTGTGATGGCAGAATACTGTCTTCTATGATTAATAGAGTGACCATATAATTTAGCAGCCAAACCAGAACACTTTTGAGAGAGAAAGTGGATGCGATTAATTATCATGCTGGAACCACAGGCATAAACCAGGACTACTTCTGGGCAAACTGGAACATTTGGTCACCCTAATAACTGTTAATATAAACATCATTAGTGAGAATCAAATCACTGAAAAATTGACATATCTGTAAATAATTTAAGAAATTTCAATTATCCTCCTTTTATCCTTCCAAAACCTACTTTACTACTCCCATGGTGTATTACCGTGAAAGAGTATATGAATCTTCCAGCAATCTACTTGTTGGATCTTGTGTTAATGACAACAAACACAAAATCTAGGGGGAAAAGGGGAGAATCTGTTTCTAAACATTTAGCACTATTCAACTTTTCAGTTGAAAAAGGGAAGATTCCCAAAGCAGGAATCATAGTTGGATATCAAAATATCTCATGGAATACAGAAATAATATGAAGAGAGGAAAAAAGTGTAAGAAAATAGTATAGAATACAACAATATAGAAAATAGTATCACAAAACATTTGTTTCTAGTAAATCTAGGCTCAGCATCCTCTAATAAGCCAGAAGTTACATAAAAGCAATGAAAAAGAAGATAGCAGAGTCAGTTTTCTGAGGTCTATGACTTGGGTTCCAGCAGACCAAATTTTAGGTAGTCCCTGGACTAATGTTGATTTTTGTGGCTCAACCTGAGAACATATATTCTCTTTGGTGTCCTGTGAAATACTGGCAGGGTTTGGCCTGCTTCTTTGGTTCTTTATGGACAGTCCAAACCCTGGGATACCAGACATATGGCCTTCTGTGAGTGTGGTCTACCAAACATGTCACTTCCCATTTCCAAGACAGCTGGGGAAAAAAAAAACTTATTTTGCTGCCAGGCAGGATCAATCTATGGTAAAAATCTGTGTAAGTTCAGAGACAACTGGTTGTTCCAGATGGAAAAGGAGAGCCCATCTCGTGTCTTGTCTGTGTGTGTTCCCATCCCTCCAGCAGTGGCCTTTGTTGCTCATTAGGGATAGGGATTAGATTCCTTTTTCTGCCTGTTATCCCAGGCTCAGGAAAAAAAGCCCTTGACGGGTTAATGAATTGCCCAGCACACTGAATCATCTGTCTTGTGTTTCTCACTAAATGAGAGGCTTTAACAGATCAGCGCTGAGGTGTTGGGAAGTGTGTTTCTAGCAAATGGCAAGCTGATGAAAATGCCTCAGAACCTTACAATTCACGACCTGAAGGCAACTCCATCAGAGGATAGTTTCCAAAACATCCCTCCTTTCAGCTCTTGTCCATTGGCTGCAAATTCAAAAGGTGGATGTAATTGCCAAGTTTTTTTCAAGGGCTGAGTTAGTTACAACAATGTACTGTTTACTAGTAGCAACTATTAACATACTTCTTTTTTCAGGAGTGACAATGGGTACAATACATAGCAGTATCCCCACTTTCTCACCTTGACTTTGCTTTAATTAAGGCGTGCATTGGCAAAACATTTGAAATGTATTCTCTTTCTGTGAAATGGATATTTTCCTTTGTCAAAGGCCATCTGAAAGCTGAGATCAATCTATAGGTACTGACAAAGATAGTTAAGATGTTAAGGCAAAAACAAACAAACAGAAATTGCCAAATAGTACGTATGGCAGATCCCATTTATGTAAAAACATGTGTAAATATAGTATGTGTTAGTATTTGGGTAGAAGGAATTTGAAACACTATGCACCACATTATTAATAGTTGTTATGTCTGAGGGTGGAATTGCCAGGGCTTTTTACTTTCTAAGACATCTGTATGGTTTGCCTTTTATACAATAAGCATCTGTTACTTTCCAATCTGAAAGGGAATGGAGGTGCAAAAATAAAGTTACTCCAAAAAATTCAACTGATTTCTTAGTCCTACAGTCAAACTAGCTGAGCTATCCAAATGCAAACATAAGAAGCTTAGCAATGGGGAATGGACTGTACATATTGTAAAAGGCAGCATTGTTATATATTAATAAATATTACACAGGATAGGCTTCTGAGGGCAGAAGCAAAGAACAAATGCCAGAGAGAAAGAATTTTTTTTTTTTTGAGACGGAGTCTGGCTCTGTCTCCCAGGCTGGAGTGCAGTGGCCGGATCTCAACTCACTGCAAGCTCCGCCTCCCGGGTTTACACCATTCTCCTGCCTCAGCCTCCGGAGTAGCTGGGACTACAGGCGCCTGCCACCTCGCCCGGCTAGTTTTTTGTATTTTTAGTAGAGACGGGGTTTCACCATGTTAGCCAGGATGGTCTCGATCTCCTGACCTCGTGATCCGCCCGTCTTGGCCTCCCAAAGTGCTGAGATTACAGGCTTGAGCCACCGCGCCCGGCCCCAAGAATTTTTTTTATAAGTATTTCTCATTAAAAATTAACTTGTTAAAAAATAAACTTATTTAATTTGCTTGGAGAACTTTTTCAAACTCACAGACTTATTTTGGAAGATTACTCGTTTTAGTTGTGTAACCTGAACCCTCAGTTTAGGAAAATGTTCAGCAAGAATATGACAGATGTTAATCGGTAGCATTTAATGGCAAATTGCTGATGTTGTTCAATTAATCATATCAGATCTAACGTCCTATTTTTCTGTGATTTGTGAGTCATCCCAGTGTAGTGTAATGAAAAGTACAAAGGTTTTAGAGATTCCACATAGGTTCAGATCTCCCCTCTCCCACTATACTTCCAATTTGATTTTGGATCAATTACTTAACCCCCTTAAGCCTCAGTTGTTTGATTAAATGTATTTTGTAACAATAACTACTTAATAGGCTTGTGATAAGGCCTAAACAAAATGATCTATAAAATGCGTTTTATAAACTGTAAAATGCTCTAGCATATAGTAGGTACTGAATATTGAGTGAATAAATGAATGAATTAGGGAATATTATTCTAGACTTTCTTTAATGCCAACACAAAATGAGAGAGAGAGAAAAAGAAAAGCAGAGACAGAGAGTGAAAAGAGAGTGAGAAAAGAAGAGAGAGAGAAAAGAGAGAAGAAAGGAGAAAGTTCCAGTTCCTTCAGGTGTGGTTTCCTAAGAATGAAAGTGACTCATGATGTAGAAAAGGAAAAAAGTGAACGAGCAATAATTGAATGCAGGTCCTAGGTTTGGAATAGTGCTGCAACATTCTGAAACTGCCACACAAGTCACACATAACACCTACTCTCCTTTAAGGCCATCTCAAATGTCACAGCCATGATGAGGCCTTTCCTAATTTCCCAGGCAGTGGTAGGAGCTTCCTCTACATGCTCCACAGCTAAGCGCTGGAGGTGTCAGCCATGAGCAGCTTTGCCTTCCATCATAAAGTGCACTGCTCACAGCTCCTTCCTAGGGAATTAATGCTAGGATGCTCTTTGCACAAAGGTAACTTTGGATTACATTTGGAGGGTACGTGCCTGACCCAAGGCGGCCCATCTAATGAGGTCCTAGCATGAAAAGATTAGCTGGGCCAATCAGATTCTCTTTCAGAGAAATTGAAACTAATAGGATCAAAAGAATTTGCTGGTTGGAGAGCGGAGCCCACTTGCAGAGTGAGTTCCCTTAATGGTAGTATCCCAGAATGACAATTCTGTGACCCAAGTCTACTCTTGGTTCCATACTTAGGAAATAGGTAAAGCTGAGCATACACTCAAGGATCTCTTAGTTATCCAACACAGGTGGTTTTGGCGTGTGTAAGCACTTCAGAGAGAAGTTTAAAAGCCCTGTTCTTTTAGAAATAAGTTGATCTAGCAGCTTGTTTTTAGCTAATCACCCATTACTTTTCTTTCCTTATCCTACAGCTCTTCCCATCCTCCTGTTTGCCACTTAACATGCCTGCACAGCAATCTAGACGCCAGTAACACTTGAAGGACTGCAGAGCCAAACAGTTCAGGTGTGAGTCTGATGGCCAGTAGAGAGGTAGGAACCAGATATATAGGTTGGGAAATTAACAAAACTGCTGATTTAAAATCCGCAAAAGGAGAGGAAGATACCCAATGATTGTAAGGGTGGTTAGAAGAGCCTAGAAGAAATTCTGTAGATATAAATGCTTAAACACTGGGCAACAGAGAAGGAGGAGGAGGAACTGGTGGAGGAACACTCAGAGAAGAGACCAATATAGAGACAACTGGTAATCCTTTCCCAAGAAGTTTCAGTGGGAAGGTAGAGATAGAGTTGAGACTGCAATGTGTTTTGAAATGAAGCTGAACTAAGGAAGTGGAACAGTGATCGTTGCTAACCCTTTAAAAGAGATTAGCAGAGGAGGAAGTGTCCAGGAAGGCTTGGCATCCTTAAATGCTCCCTCTCCACCCATGGGCAAGGCTACAGGCATCCTATAAATGCAGGCTTGACCTAGCTATTCAGACTTGAGAAATCCTTCTGCTCTGGCTCTCATCCAGCTTTCTAAAACTTTTGGTTCTATTCTTCTCTCCCTACTTGCCGATCTTTTAACTCCCATCCATTTTTTCCCTCTTTGCCCAGCACATTTTAGATTGATACAGTGGTGGCTGTCTCTTTGGTTCTGACCCTATTTCACCTGGAACGCTGTCTTTAGTTCCCTTTTTGTTTCATGGCCTGAGCTCTACCCTACTCCCTTTCCATCTGAGCACCCAGACCCTGGCTCCTGGCCTCCCTGAGCCTCCCATTTTGCCAAAGTTTGGAACAGAATTGGTTCATAAGGAGAGATATAGGGCAGTGATAGAGAAGGATAGAACCAAAGAAGCAATTTCACTCTGAGAGAAACCGGTTGGAGGGAAAAAAAAAAAAAAAAAAAACCAGTAGAGGATGTTAAAGGCAGAAGAGAGGAGGCATGACTGCTGGGACACATTTCCTGTAGGTGGAGTGGAAAGGGGTTAAGGACATAGATGGAGGCCTTGACCAAGGGAAGGGACCTCACCCTCTAAGGCAAGAGGGAAGGAGATGATAATAAGGATGACTACAACTAAGTTTGTAGGAGGTAAGGATTCCCCTGAGAGTTAGGAACCTGAAAGTTAGGTTGGGCAAGAGGTTTGAAGACTTGCGAAGGTTTGGTGCCACTCATATGAAAGGTAAAGTGAATTAATCAAGGAACAGGATTATGGAGTAGCACTGCAAGAGCTGTAGAAGCTAAAGACTCAGCACTTGTACCAGTACCTCCTGCGCCAGTGTATGATTTTCTCCAGCAGTGCTTCAGCCAATAAGGATCATCTCTTACTATCCAGGCTGACCATCAATCCTGGTGGTTAAGACCAGCATTCCCAGGACCTGCCTTGGTTCCAGGCCAGGGGTCAGATGCACTGTCCTAAGGACACTAGGGGAGTCAGAATGGAAGAATATTTATTTATTTATTTATTTATTTATTTATTTGAGATGGAGCCTGGCTCTGTTGCCCAGGCTGGAGTGCAATGGCATAATCTCAGCTCACTGCAGCTTCCGCCTCCTGGGTTCAAGTGATTCTCCTGCCTCAGCCTCCTGAGTAGCTGGGATTATAGGTGCATGCCATCACCCCTGGCTAATTTTTGTATTTTGATGATGAGATGAGGGTTCACCATGTTGGTCAGACTGGTCTCGAACTCCTGACCTCATAATCCGCCTGCCTCGGCCTCCCAAAGTGCTAGAATGACAGGCGTGAGCCACTGCGCAGGGCAGAATGAAAGAATCTTAACATCCCTTCAACTCATCTGTTCACTCTGTGGACATACATGAATTTGACAGGAGAATAGAAGACTATATGGAGGAATTATTATTTTACATGATCAAGACCAGTCTCCTCACTTGCTGCACATCAGCTCTGTCCGGATTGAACCCTGATGGAGACCCAGTCTGCTTGCTGGGCTTCCTGCCACAACTGGAAATTCCTGTGACCCTTATAACCCAGGCTGCCCATTTTCCAGTAGGGACTGAGCATGTGGCTTTCCTGGTCTCTCTGCCATACAGAACATGACGCATTCTTGGGCAGGCTGTGCTTCATGTATGGAAGTTTGATCCAAGTAAGGAGTATCGGCTGAGCCATTCACAAGCTCCAGCAGGGTGAAGACCTTATGAGCCACTCTGCAACAGGGCTCTGGATCCTGGCCTGTGACCTGCCTGGGGCAGTGCTGCTCTGAGTTTCATTTCCAACAGCCTGTCTGGATGCTCCACAATGAGCTGCCTGAGACTAAGAGGCTGAGGGCATAGCTGCCATGGTTCTCTGGAATGAAGTACCACTCTGTCCAAGGGTGTCTTGCTTGGGGAACCGCACTTCCACAAAGAAATATCATGTTCTGTCAGCAGAGAAGGAAGCCAGCCAGGACTGAGGGGATCCTACTTCCTTCCTTACCTGTCCATCTACCTTCCTTGGAATGTTCTGGCACTCTTGTGGTTGCACGGGGCCAAAGGTCCCTTAGAGCCTAGGCCCTGTGGGTGCTTCAGCTTCACTTTACTAGTTATTGCATTCTGATCTGGATACACAGCTACCCGTCTGCCAGAGTTTGTCATTTCCTTCTTGGGATGATTGAATGCCCTAAATTGGCCTCTGCTAGTCAGGGCAGGGTATTACAAAGTAATGATCACATGTTTTATAATATGCCCCTTCTGATTCTTGCTGATGCAGGACCTGGCATGCCTACCAATGCAAGACCTCACTATAACCTCCATCCCAGGTGTGAAGCTGCACATTTCATAAATTTCCCAGGCACATGAGGCTCATCCTGCCTACCCTGCTATAGCCTCTGAATCAGTGGCCAACACAGCAATGTTATGCTCAAAAGGCCAAGGAGACTTAGCTTGAAAGTGGGCTGGGCACACAGACAACTCCGCCACATGGATATACTAAGTTCGTCTCCCCTACATACACAGATCCCCTTGTGTCACCTGTTCAACCATTTGGTGTAAAAGTAAACCCATCTTAGAATAAAGTCAAATCTAGAAGTGTAATAGGGAAGGAGAGGGGCTGTGTAGAGGTGAAAAAAATCACATTTGTGCCTCCACTGTACGTTGAGAACATGAAGATGTAAGAAACTCTGTGGAACTTAGCTTTTTATATGCAGAAAGAACTAAGTTTCATCTGCACATTCTTGTATATATCTGCACACACACACACACACACACACACACACACACACACACGCAGAGAGAGAGACAGAGAGAGAGAGTGAGAGAGGGAGCATCCTAAAACTTCTGGCACACATAAATGAGTTTAAGTCCCGCAGGACCTTACGCACCCAGTGCTTTCTGTATATTGATGAGTAACAAGATATTAAAATGGGATCCTTGGGAGGTTGAGATTGGGGGATCACTTGAGGCCAAAAGATTGAGACAAGTCTGGACAACATAGTGAGACCCTATCTCTCAAAAAAAAAAAAAAAAATTTGCCAGGTGTGGTGGCATGTGCCTGTAGTCCTAGCTACTCAGGAGACTGAGGCTGGAGGAGCAATTGAGCCAAGGAGTCTCAGGCTGCAGTGAGTTAAAATCATGCCACTGCACTCCAGCCTGGGTGACAGAGTGAGACCCTGTCTCAAAATAAAGATAAAATGGTATTCTTTTAGTTACAGTCTCAAAGTTCCAAATGCAAAGGACAAAAATAAAATAAAATAAAATAAAATAAGCGCCAAGAACCTATGCATTCCAAAACAAGGTGCTAGACCACCTATGCAGAACCTGCCGGCCTAGCCATCACCTATCTCTGCTCTATAAAAGGGTGGAGGGAAAGAAGCTGACTGGGAGATGGCTGGTGGTGTGATGTGGATCCTGCCTCGTCTATGGGAGATGGGAGTTGGGTTCCCCCTTCATCTCAGGCCCAGGGGAAGAGGCGTCAAGGAAATACTCAGCTAACTTGACACATCCTCATGACTGGCTAACTTATTTGTGGGATCCAGTACAAAATGCAAATGTGGGGCCCCTTTTTCAGAAAGTAGGAAAATATGGCATTAAAAGTACCAAATTATTTAAAGGGAAAAAAATCGTGCCATTACTCTTGAAAACAAATCCTGGTGAAGCAGGCCTTGAGGCCCACTTTGGGCAAAACACAAGGCCCAGGCCCCTCAGGAATTCAGAGATGAAAAGTTAAGTATATTTTTCGTTAATTGCCTACTGTGTGCCAGGCATCGTGGGAGGAATTTTACACATGTTATCTTGTTTGGCCTTCATGACAATCCTCGTTTTTTCTACAGTAGATTCTACAAGGTCATGTAGATGGTTAGTGGCAGAGACAGGATATGATCCCAGGTGTTACAGGTTCTCAAGTCTGAGTTCTTTCTACTGGACTTCAGTGTCTCCCAGGGAAGATGGGAAAGGATGGGATGCTGGCACTTTTGGAGCATCTCCTGGTGCCAGCACTGTACTTGATGGAGTTGATCCAACTTTTTGAGAATGAGCTTCTGTTTCTGGGGGATTCTTTCTAGGCTCTAGAGATGCCCCTAATCTCCACTATTCACCACAGTGGCCTGACTGCCAAGCAGAGGAACTGGAATGCTGGTGGAGAAGACAACAGAAATGTCTCTCTCTCATACATTCATTTGTTCATTCATGTATATTACTTGCTTGAGCCTTTCTCCTTTGCATCCCTGATTTCCCAGGGCAATTGTGACTCTCTCTCTCTCTCTTTCTTTAAACTTCCTCTTTGTCTAGGGCCAGTAGAATTTAATGAAAAGACAACTGGGAGGTTATGTACATGATGAAAGGAAAATAAATTATTTCAGGATAGCATGCTTTCTGAAATGAGATTTCAGTGTATTAAACAAACAAAAAAAATGACCTGTCTGGCTAATTATCTTCTTTGTCCAAGATTTATTTTATTATTCAATTCAGCCATGAGGTCCATATAACTAACTGCCATCAGATAAAACAAAAAGGGTCATAATTAAGCAGAAGCTGGGCAATGAGGTTAATGATCCTTTTCCCTTAAGGTTATGATCTTGGAATGTTTGTAAATTCATGACTGTATTTGATGCCTTGTCTAAAACATAGCCTGAAATGCTGGAGCTGCAAGTAACCTTAGCAACAAAGCAAGTAAGGAGAATGGCTTATTGTGGAATCCAAGGATTTTAACAGCTTAACAGTTCATGGTGGTCATTTAGTCCAGTCCCCTTGTTTGAAAGACAAGGCAACTGAGGACCAGAGATGCTGGATAAATTTTCCATACACACCCAGCTTGTTAAGGCAGAACTGGTATGCCTCCCAGCTATAAGTCCAGGACTTTCCCATTATATCCTATTATTTTACTTATGGTTTCTTTTCAGAGGTTACATTTGCTTAATTGCTTAATTATATTTAAATGCTTCTGTTTTCATTTTTGTTGCTTTTATTGCAAAGAAATTTACAACAGAAGTATAAGTCTCCCTTTAACTTCTCTCTTTCAGCAGATACATTCTCTCCAGTGGTAATCTCTGTTAATGAACTAGTGTGTATTCCTCCTGACTTTCTCCATGCGTTTATAAGCACATGTATTGTTTTCTTTTTCACAAGTGGAAACATATTATTCATATTGTTCTGAGGCTTGCTTTTTTCATTTAACATTCTACTGCATCAGTACAAAGATACCAATCTCATTCTTTTTAAAAAGTAAGCTATAACCCACATAATATAAAATTAATCATTTTAAAGTGTACAATTCAATGGTTTTTAGTATACTCACTATGTTTTGCAACCTTCACTATGACCTTAATTCCAGAACATTTCCATCACCCAAAAGAAGTCCTGATATTAGTTGTGTTTCTTCAGAGAAACAAAACCAATAAGATAAATCTAGATGTAGCTGTAGATCTGTAGATATGTAGATATATATAGATGTGTGTAAATATACACAGATATGTATGAAAGGAAATGTATTATGGGAATTGGCTCATGCAATCATAGAGGCCAAGAAGTCCTACAACATGTCATCTGAAAGTTAGAGACCCAGGAAGGCCAGCAACAATTTAGTGAGAGGCCAAAGGCTTGAGAACCAGGGAAGGGCTGGGGAGGGGTTGCTGGTGTAAGTCCCAGAGTCTAAAGGTTAAAGGTCCAAGAACCAGGAGCTCCGATCTCTAAGGATGGGAGATGATGGATGTGAAAACTGAGAGATGGAGAGAGAGAGAACTCGCCCTTACTCTGTCTTTTTGGTCTATCTGGACCCTCAGTGGATTGGATGTTGGCCACCCACATTGGTGAGGGCAGATCCTCTTCCCTCAGTCTACTGATTCAAATGCTACTCTCTTCTGGAAACACCCTCATAGATACAACCCAAAATAATGCACTACCAGAGAACCTGGCATCACTTAACTTAGTCAAGTTGGCAATAAACTCAACCATCACATCCTGTACTTATTAACAGTTAGTCTGAATTCTCCTCATCTTTTCAATCCCATGGCAACCACTAATCTACTTCATGTCTGTCTAGATTTGCCTATTCTGGACATTTCATATAAATGGAATCATGCAATATGTGAACTTTTGTGTCTGACTTCTTTTACTAAGCATAATGTTTTCAAGGTTCATCCATATGCTAGCACTGAATAGCACTTCATTTCTTTTGATACCTCATCAATATCCATTGTATGTATATGCCACATTTTGTGGTTCATTCATCAGTTGGTGGACATTGGGTTGTTCCTACTTTTTGATTATCATGAATACTGCTACTATGAACATTCTACATGTTTTTGTGTGGCAGTATGTTTTCAATTCTTTGGGGCTCATTCTTTTGAATTACTGCATAATATTCTATAAATCTGAATTTACCACTTGTAAACATTTCTCAAGTTGGTGAACATTTACATTTTATTCATTTTTTATCAATTATGAATAATGGTACAATGAAAATCCCCATGCATATTTCTCTGAGAGAGACACTCTAGTGTAAAGAGAGCACTTTATCTGAATCCCTGCACAGCAACTTCCTAGTTAAGTCAGTTGCTTATCTTGTTTCTTCATCTGTAAAATGGGAAAGGAATAGAACTTAATTCTCAGGGATAATGATTAATATAAATAAAGCAGTTAGATGGGGATTGACACATGGCATGTGTTCCGTAAATATTGTTAATATTATATGTAAATGTTTCTATAGTTTAGATTACTAAAAACAGATTTTTCGGTCAAGGTATTTATATTTTAAAAATATTGCTGGGCCCAGGCATGGTGGCTCATGCCTGTAATCCTAGCACTTTGGGAGGCCAAGGCGGGCAGATCACATGAGGTCAGGAGTTCAAGACCAGCCTGGCCAACATGGTGAAACCCCGTCTCTACTAAAAATACAAAAATTACCTGGGTGTGGTGGCACATGACATGCCTGTAATCCCAGCTACTTGAGAGGCTGAGGCAGGAGAATTGCTTGAACTTGGGAGGCAGAGGTTGCAGTGAGCCAAGATTGCATTATTGCACTCTAGCCTGGGCAACAGAGCAAGACTCCATCTCAAAAAAAAAAAAAAAAAATTAGCCTAGTGTGGTGGTGCACGCCTGTAATCCCAGCTACTTGGGAGGCTGAGGCAGGAGAATTGCTTGAACCTGGGAGGCAGGGGTTGCAGTGAGCCGAGATCATGCCACTGCACTCCAGCCTAGGTGGCAGAGCGAGACTCTGTCTCAAAATAAATAAATAAATAAATAAATAAATAAATAAATAAATAAATAAATTGTGCTAATTGTCCTCCAATAAGGTTATACCAGCAGGAATGAGAATGTCAATTTTCCCACACCTTGGCCAGTTCTGGAAATTATTAAGCTTTTTTTTGTTTGTTTTTCAGAGACAGGGTCTTGCTTTATTTTCCAGGCTGGAGTGCAGTGGCACAATAATAGGTAAGACTCCTGCACCCAAGCAATCCTCCTGCCTCAGCCTCCTGAATAGTTGAGACTATGCATATTAAGCTTTTTAAGTTTTAACCTTTGTCTATCTCACAGGTAAGAATGGCATCTTGTTGCTATGATTTTCATTTCTCTAAATTACAACTGAGGTTAAGTATCTTTTTTTTTTTTTTTTTAAAGATGGAGTCTTGCTCTGTCGCCCAGGCTGGAGGGCCGTGGCACAATCTTCGCTCACTGCAACCTCCGCCTCCCACGTTCAAGAGATTCTCCTGCCTCAGCCTCCCCTGAGTAGCTGGGACTACAAACACGTACCACCACGCATGGCTAATTTTTTGTATTTTTAGTAGAGATGTGGTTTCACCGTGTTAGCCAGGATGGTCTCGATCTCCTGACCTCGTGATCTGCCTGCCTCGGCCTCCCAAAGTGCTGGGATTACAGGTGTAAGCTACCACACCCAGCCTGAGGTGAAGTATCTTTAAACATATTTATTGGCTACTTATATTTCTCCTACTGTGAAATACCTATTTATATCTGAGGCACACTTTTCTACCGATTTGTAGACTCTCTATATAGTTACTAGCTTTTTGCTATATATTTTGACGCCAATTTCTTTTAGTTTTGTTCTTACCTTTTAACTTTTTCCCTCAGAAAGAGTTCATTGCAGTGAGCCATGAACTTCGTCCTCATAATCACTCAAGTTCTCAGGCTGATGGAGCAACTGCTATTTTGAGAATTACTGGTTGCCTTTCTGGAGGGAAGAGACTTCTGGAAGGTCTCTCATTGGCCATTGAAAGCTCAACCTAGAAATGACACAGACTACTTCTGCTTACAACTCATGTTTTAGAACTGGTCACATGGCCCCACCCAACCATACAGGGATCGGGAAGTATAATCTTAGCCTGAGCCCAGAAGGTGAAAAGCTGGAAATGTTCTGTGAGCAGCTTGAGACAGATGGGAGCAAGAGAAGAAACAGTGGAGTGGTAACGGAAGTGTTGACATGACTCCAGATACTAGGCAAGAAGGCTGTGATCAAGTGATAGAGAAGTAATTTCAGTTGTGTTAGAAAGATGTGGCTTCAGGATGGCATTTCATATGAAGTAACTCTGGAACAGGAATCCAAGAAGGGCCACATTTTCTGAAATGTTTCTGAAGCTGATAGAGTTTTTAACATTTAAAGAGTGAGCATTCAAAGAGTTTTTGCTCATCAGCCATTGATTTAATCCTGATGTGAGGAGTTTATATAGATCATCCAAATATTAAGTCACCAAGCCAGACGGTATTTTGAGTACATTTGGGGAATGGCAGAGCTGTCTGTTCTTGACTAAGTGCCTACCCAACCCCCATCCTCTGTAAGCGCTCTTAGTATGTGTGTGTGCATTTCAGGGAGAGAAAAATCAATACCTTCTTGGATAGGTGGAAATTGAGCTATGTCAAGGCATATGTGCATTGTCTGATAGCATCCTTCTGCCAGGAATCTAATATATTGATCAAACTTCCCTAGCAGGACAGCTATGCAATATACAATAGCAATACAGGCTAACGGTAGGAATGTTGGCTATGCATTTCTTTTGAAATAGTTCCTTCACCCAAGAAAACAAAGCTTGAGATCTCCATGCAGGGCACTGCCCCTCCTGATGAGTGTCTTAATCTCCTTGCAACTTCTGGCAGAAGAACAACATGCTCTCCTATCTGTTTCTGTGGTTCATCTGCTCCTCACTGAGGGTGAGAAATGATCTTCTCAGTTGGAACACTCCTGTCAAACACAGTGTTCTGCCCCTTTCTCTTGTTTGCCTTCTCCTCTTCCTCCACGGTTCTTTATTTTTACTTTTTTAGATGGTCTTGCTGTGCCACCCAGGCTGGAGTGCAGTGGTATGATCATGGCTCACTGCAGCCTCGACCTCCCAGGCTTGAGCAATCCTCCCACCTCAGCCTCCTGTGTAGCTGGGACTACAGGTGGTCCCGCCATGCCCAGCTAATTAAAAAAAAAATCCTTTGTAGAGACAGGGTCTCACCGTGTTGCTATGGTGGGTGTACCAGTCTGGTTTCCAACTCCTGAGCTCAAGCGATCCACCTGCCTGGGTCTCCCAAAGTGCTGGGATTACAGGCATGAGCCATCGCCCCCAGCCCCTCCCCTCTTCTTTGAACCAAAGCTACATTTCCTTTCTTCCCCAACAACAGCAGCAAACACGTGGGTGGCTATTTGGCTGCAGCTCTATATAGCTATAGAGGTTTTACCTTTGCATTGTGCCCATGCTGTTTTGATTGTTGTTAATAACTTTTGTTTGTTGTTGTTGTTAAAATGATGATGGAGAAGAGGAAAAGAGCTCTCTGCCTTGGGCCTTTCAAATATGCTCATGCTCATTCCTATCTTAGAATGATGACACAGAAGCACAACCGGCATTGGCTGACACTCTGTTCATCGATGATAGGCCTGCCTTCAGCTGCTAAAGAGGAAGTGACATGGAGAAGCAGAGAAGAGGATGTGCCTGTATTCTTAAATAAACTGCCTTGTGATGCAGAAGGCCTGTGAAACATTTGAGATATAGAACCCTAGATACATGGAAAATTACTCACATGATTTTGTATTTTTTTCTTCCTAATGACTCCAGTAATCCAAAGGAAGATTATTCTGGTTAAATGACTCATCTAAAACACATTTTTCAACTGTATCTTGGGCAAAGACGAATCTATTCAGAGATAACAATTTATTATTTAACGTTTTGACAGGTCTACAGAAGTAAAAGCCAATTGAGTCCAAATAAAGAACTGTGCTATTTTTAACGACTTCTAGATGTTCTTGGCAGAAGCAAGGCCAGGTTTTGTTAGAGGAAAGAACAGGTTTATGGTTTTTTCCTTCAGGTTTTCATATAAAATTTGATAATCAAAATAATATTTTAAAGGAAAAGTCAAGAAGTAGCCTTGGTAATGTTTATGAAAATATGATGAAAGGGTTAGCAAGGAAAAAAGAGTAATGTGAAAACTAACTGTACCCTGGAACTAGAAATAGATGCATCTGTTAAAAGAGAAAAAATTATAATATTTTTACTACTTCATTTCTATTATTGCATAGATTGTTGGAGGATTATGTACATTATAATATGCTTTTCCTTTCCCTATAACAAAGCCATCCCATCCTTTATAGATGAAAAATACCATCCTATTTCAACTTTATCATTTAAATGTACAACAAATCTAATATAGGATTTTAATATTTTTACAATGTTTTCAAACATTTTAGAGTTGTTATTTTACTTGATAAGCATGCATTATTGTCAGGTAGGTAGGCATGGTTATTATTCCTATTTTATTAAGGAGGCAATGAAGACCAAGGTCACATAGCAAAGTAATAATAAAATTGTAACACACTTCTTTAGACCAAAAACTAACCATATTTTTAGGCATAAACTTATCTTCATTTTCTTTCTTTTCTCTGGCACTGAGTTAAGAGTCCACAGAAGTCTTTGAAAAGTTTTTTGATGTATAATTTTTTAAATCTTTCTTCTGAAAGAGTGACAAATGAGGGTTTTGTTCCCTTTGTGGTGAAAATTGATATTATATTGCACTTTGAAGGCCCAAAGAGAGGGAATTGGCCCAATTTTGCCTTATACCACTTTCCAATACCTTCACTTGGAGTGACTTACACTGTGGTTAATTGCAGTTACAACGAAAAGATTAACATGAGAATGTCACAATAATTGAATCTAGAGAAGACATAATTTCAAAATAAGAGCTTGAGTGATAATATCATTGTGTAACAATCTGATTTCCATCCCTCTTATTTTCCCTATATTATGCAGTTTAGTTCTTTACTATCATATGTGTTTCATGTTTGTTCGGTTTTACCAACACATCATAAGTAAATTGAATGCAGGACTTCTCATTTCTTTTGTAACCCTACATCTAAAAGATTTTAGTCTTTAGAATCCTCTTGAAATGTTCTCAATTTAAAATGGAGAAATAGTTCATGCTTTCTCATCTAAGTAGGAGATAAAATCTAAAAAATAAATAAATAAAATAAGATAGTCCATCCTCTAATATTATTACTGAATACTGTATTTTTAAATTATTATTTATATTTTGAGATGGAGTTTCACTATTGTTGCCCAGGCTGGAGTGCAGTGGCATGATCTCGGCTCACTGTAACCTCTGCCTCCTGGGTTCAAGTGATTCTCCAGCTTCAACCTCCAAAGTAGCTGGAATTACAGGCCCATGCCACCATGCATGGCTAATTTTGTATGTTTAGTAGAGACGGGGTTTCACCATGTTGGGCAGGCTGGTCTCGAACACCTGACCTCAGGTGATCCACCTGCCTCGGCCTCCCAAATTGCTGATATTACAGATTACAGGGTTCTTGTTTGTTTGTTTGTTTGAGACAGAGTCTTGCTCTGTCATACAGACTGGAGGAGAGCGATGGTGCAGTCTTAGCTCACTGCAACCTCCACCTCCCGGATTCAAGAGATTCTCCTGCCTCAGCCTCCTGAGTAGCTGGGATTACAGGCACCCACCACCACACCCGGCTAATTTTTTTGTATTTTTAGTAGAGATGGAGTTTCACTATGTTGGCCAGGCTGGTTTTGAACTCTTGACCTCAGGTGATCTGTCTGCCTCGGCCTCCCAAAGTGCCGGGATTACAGGCATGAATCCGCCCAGCCTGAATACTGTGTATTTATTGCCTGTGTTTCATGTTGATTTTATTATGCTCTGAAATTTTCCATGCTCATTCATTCATTTCTTCATTTATACATCTATACATCTAGTATAGCAAACATGTATTGTATTCCCATGATACTTACCACACTATGTTGTAACTATTTGTTTCTAGATTTGAACTGTATGGAACAGAGACTGTGTGTCTACAATCTTTTCATCTGAGGAAGTACCTAGTAGATCATAGGTGCACAATGAATGTATTTTGATAAATGGCATCTAGTAAAATACCACGTACCTGGTGGGTAATGATTGAATGCTATCTACTGGCAAAGACAACACTGCTTTCTTTTACTTTCTGTTTTAATCATTTTTCTCATAAATGAAAAGCTTGAAATATTTGAAAAAAAAAAAAAACTCTACCTTTTGACTGGAGTTTAAAATTGCATTACCACGCAAGATCCTATTTAGATAAAACAGACAAACAACCTATTTGGGAGGTGGGTGAATATTGAATGCCCCTGAAGCATTAAATATTTTATCAATATGCATGATTTTTCAGTAGATTGATATATGCATAATGGCAAGAAACCTTAGGTGGGGATCAATATGTACTATATTTTAAATCCTAGTAGAATAAACAGAAAATGATGAAAAAAGCAGTGAATAATTATTTCTATGTTCATTTGAAATTGTGCCTCTGGTTAAACTGAGCAGCCTTTTCAAAATCACTGGAACTGTAATAACACACCATTAAATGCTTCTGCTTGTTCAATTTTTCATTTGCAAAGGTAATCCATGCTTTAAAACCTGGAAACCTTTGAAATATGCATCAGGCAGGAGGCTGGTGTGGAGATTGCCTTGAGGTCAGGGCTTTCAGCTCCTTGGTTGCTGAGTCCGAGGTTTTTGCCAAAGGCCATGCAATAGCCCTTCATTAACGGATTCTTGGCGGCAAATATAATTAAGAGCTAGCCATAGATCAGAATGTTGTAAAGGGATAAATGTCTCCTGTGGTGTGAAAATAGGACCAAAGACGCTGATCCTATGACAAGAGTCCTATACACTCATCACCCTATAGTTGGTGGGGATTTGATTTAACGAAATGGTTTGGGATAAAGTACCTTTGTAATGGTGGTGGTTTCTGACACGTAGCACAATCTTTTGTGGTTCTGGCCTGTATAGAGCGCAGCGGCTTGACTCCACATGTTGGCAATTGCTGTTTTACCAAAGCCCTTTCCCAAGGACTCTCACGGCAGGCCAGTTAGATGCATGTTTGTACAGATGGTAAATCGGCTGTTTTCCCTGGGTATTATCCTCTTCTCTTTCCAGTTTTTCCTTAGAGGGTCACTCAAGGGTGACAAGAAGTTTACTGCTCCTTGAAGGGTGAGTCTGCTATCGCCAAGGCTGCCAAAACACAGCCTCAAAGAGACAATGATTTGAACCTGGTTTGCTGACTGCTGTCTCTAGACTCCCTGGCACCACGCAGTTGGGGGAAGAAAAAAATATACCTGGTAGCATTCGAGTCTAGAATAGTAATGAAGTTAGGGTGTCCAGATGTATCTTTTTAAAGGGATTAACCCAGTGTTCCAGGAAGCCTTTTGAGGATAATAAATTTACTTTCTCCAAAGGAGACAGGGATAGGAAATCTTTTATTGTGCTCATAGAGATTAGATTTTTTTTTTTGATAATCAGACCCTTTATGAGTAGGGAGGAGGTAGCTGTTTGTGTTATATAAATACATCCAAGTAGACCTTTGTTTTCACCTGGGTCATTAGTGCATGAGTCTTTTATGCCAGGGTCCCATGAGCATGCCAATTACACTTTGCAGAAGTAACATGATTGGGTGGCATGTTTAAAAGAAAAATTCAGAACCATCATGGGCTGGGAAGGAGGGATTTTGAAACGCTAATATTTGCCTTTGCAAGATTATATACTGCTGATAACCCCTTCCTTCTATCATGGAACTCCCTCCTCTTTTGGCTCAACCATTTGCCAAAACCTCTTTTCACACCCTTGACACTAGTCAAACTGGATTCCTTGCCATTTCTGGAACACAATATCAAATAAATATTTATCAAGTCCATGTTATGTGCCAGGTATGATGTTATGTGTTCTATATACACAGAAGTTCTTCAAGGTGATTAGTTATTACTTGTTCTTTCATTAAATCAAAAACTGCTTAATGAGCACCTACTATCTGTCAGGTATATGCTAAGAAGTGAGGGTATGGCTATCAATAGAGCAGATATGTTTCCTGTCCTCATGGAACTGACAGCGTAGCAAAGGAGATAGATATTTAATAATATTATTATATGGAGGATGGGAAGATATGAGACAGAGCAAGGAGATCTGACGCTGAGGAAGGGATGTTTATACTGAGTCATAAAGGAATTATAGGAATCAGCCGAATATAAAGGATGTTAGTGAATGCTGGGACTGAGGGAGGAGTCTACAGGCATGCAGGTAAGATCAGAGAACAGAACAGGGGCTGGACTGCACCACCAGCATTTGAACATTTGGTTCAAATCCTGGCTTGCTATTACTTTCCTTGCACTTTGGGCAAATCACTTAACTTCTGTACCTCCTTTTCCTTATCATTAAATGGCGATAGCAATAGTACTAATCTCATTGTTGCCCTGAGAAGTGAGTTGCTATATGCCCAGTTCACAGTAAGCATTATGTGAATGTTATTATTTTAATGAAGAAGTGACAGTATTTTGAGTTACTCTCTAGCCTAGAGTGTAGCATGTTAGAAGTACAGAACAGAGTAAGAGGTGAAGCTAGAAAAGCTGATAGAGCTTGGATTATGAGGGACCCAGCCTGGAGAGAGGTCTTGTAAACCTTGATTTTCTTGATCGGTACAGCAGTAGGAAATCACTGAAACTGTTTAAGCAGAACAGTGACAAAATGAGGCTTGTTTGGGCCAAGCTGGTGGCCATGGCGAGAAGCAAAAATGTGTGGCTTGGCAAGCTATCTGGTAAGTAGACTTAACATTTGCTTATGGATTGAAAGTGTGAATGAGGAAGAGGGAAGAATAAAGAATGACTATCTGGACCAGAAAAGTGCTTTCGTGTCCAAATAACAGGGAGAAATCCATGAGAGCTGTGGATATATGCGTGTTGATAGGTTTAGTGGTGAGAGTTGAGGGATTTTTTCCTAAGGTTTTGTCTTTGTTCAGTGCTAGGAATGCCCTGGTGGGGATGAGCTGAGAAATGGGGGGCGGGGGGGGGGTGGAGGTTTGAGGAACCACAATTTAGAATACATCGTAGTGAATAGGAAAGGGCATTTACTAGGGAAACCAAGGCAGGCTGAAGGACTCTGGTGAGATTGGTGATATTTACCTTTTAGTGACACCAGATTGCCTAGGTGTGAGGTTTTCTCAGCAGCTTTCGGCAGATCTTAGATGCAGAGGAGATGAGCAGCTGAGAGCTCAATGATCAGGATAATCAGATGACAATATTACTGACACTATCCAACATATATTGAAGCTTCACTAGGTGCCAGGTACTGTTTTAAGAGCTTTACATACATTATCTCATTTAATTAGATGCAGGCTGGTCTTAAAGTTGCATGACATGTACTAGTTAGTGGCACATTGACCAAATTCAAGTCAGCAAATAAAAACTTAGCTCTTTGGCATGTTTATTTTTATAGTTTTATATGTAAGTCTTGTTTCTGTGGCTTTGAAAATCTATGAGGGAAAATTAGGGTCAAAATGGCTCTGTCCTATTCACTCTGAAAAACTCCTCCCGAAATTCTGTGTTAGTTCCCCAGGGCCACTGGAGCAAAGCACCACAGTGGCTTAAACCAACACAAAGTGACTGTCTCACAGTTCTGGAGGCTAGTCTGAAATCCAGGTGTCAACAGGGCTATGCTCCCTCTGAAACCTGTAGAGGGGCCCCGTCCTTGCCTCTTCCTAGCATCTGGTGGTGGTTGCCAATCCTTGGCACACCTTGGCTTGCAGCTTCATCACTCTAGTCTCTGCTTCTGTAGTCACGTGGCATTGTCTGTGCATCTCTGTCTTCACGTGGCACTTTAATCTTCTTATAAGGACACCAGTAATATTGGACTGGGGCCCACCCTAATGGCCTCATCCTAACTTGATTACATCTGTAATGACCTTATTTCCAAATACGGTCACATTCTGAGGTACTGGCAGTTAGGCCTCTAATATATCTTTCCAGGACACACAATTCAACCCATAATCAATTCCTTCCAATTAGTTCTGAAAGTGCTCAGGAGTGCTCCTGGGTGGTCATGAGCTAGTATTCTTTGTTTCCACATGCATTTCCCCTCTCTTGTTTTGGTTTGTCACAGCACTGTCCCCCATTCTGTGGTCAAGGTCAATATACTGCTGCAAATGCTTCCAAAGCTGCAAAGAAGCATCACAGGGACAATGCTTACCAAAGGTACCAGGGGCTCCTTGATGCTATTGCAGCCTGGTCTCCAGTCCTGTGCCCTTTCTGATCCAAGCTATAGGTTGTTCTGCTGTGTCGATTCTGAGTTCTCACGTGCTCCGCATTGCAACCTGCCCATCTTCCCATAGTCCCCAGTCATTTTGTAGATTGCAAAGTAGTGCTCTACATTATGCTTTGTTTTTGTTCACTCCTCTGATTGTCCCTAAGCTCCACTGGACTAGGGGACAATCAGAGTGACAGATGCTGTCTGGGACTTAATTATGCCTCCTGCTGATACTGACCTTGAACTAAAGTTGTGAGCCTCACCTCTCTTTTCCCCTGGTCTGATGGCTATTATAGGGCCTCTTGGTACATAAACTTCTGCTATATCCAGACATGTCCTGAAATATTAACAGGAAACCTAGGGTGAATGCAGCTTAGCTTCTCAAGCCAAGACTATGGGTTCCCATGATATATTTAAATTAATTATACCACAAAATATTTAACCACAGCATGAGGCTTATCATCAATAACTGTCGGATTGGGCTATCAACTGGGACTGCTGCTGAAGATATAAAATATCATCTTCTGCCCAAGTAGAAAGGGCTTTCTCTATGCTCCTCACATTTAACATCTACTCTCCTTCTTTGTCCAGGCCTGCTGAATAAACTGAGATGTTTGATTTCAGTCCACAGCCCCTTCTAGTCAATGATAGCCTCTCATTGCGTGTAACATAACCATGCCCAGTCATATTCAGCTATAGCACATCTTGCTTTCTTTTTCTTATGAGAGATCCTATCATTAAAGTAATTATAAATGTTTGTACCTAATCCTCACTATGATAATTTATACTTTCACCACAATAAGAAAAGGGTTGACTGTCATTATATCTTGGTATCTTTGATCCTAACCTACCTCTAGGTGTGATACCTTTCTTCCCACCCAAAATATCAATCTAAAGTTAGTAGCCAATTAATTAACCAACAAATATTTATTAGGTGTTTCTTATGTATTCTGCATTAGCAGAAAACAGACACAGCAAATTACTTTTTTGGTAATTATTATTTTAAGCTCTTCAAACCCTTGGCTAAATCATCCATTCTAGAAACACTGAGTACCTACTCTGCATCTCGGGGATAAAACAGAAGCCAACAGAAGCAAAACAAACAAAATCTCTACCTACTAAGAATCCATTATCCGGGAGGAGGACCCAGACCTCAACAATCTTAGAGATAATATTTATCTACAAACTGTAATAAGAATGGTAAAAGAAATGTACAGGGTCCTATGTATGATAGGGAGAACCTGAGTTAGAAGGGGCATGGATAGTCAGTAATAGCTAAGTTGAAGTTTGAAAGTTGTGCAGGAAGAAAGGGAGAACATCTCATGCAGAAAGACCTAACAAAGATAAGAGCTTGCCAGTTGGGTTTGGTGGCTCATGACTGTAATCCCAGTGCTTTGGGAGGCTGAAGCAGGAGGATCACCTGTAGTCAGGAGTTTGGAACCAGCCTGGGCAACATAGTGAGACCCTGTCTCTACAAAAAAAAAAAAAAAAAAATTAAAAATGAGCCGAGTGTGGTGCCATGCACCTGTAGTCCCAACTACTTGGGAGGCTTAGGCAGAAGGATTACTTGAGCCCAGTAGTTTGAGCTTACAGTGAGCTATGATCATGGCACTGCACTCCACCCAGTGACAGAGCAGAACTCTGTCTCTAAAAAGAAAAGAAAAGAGCTTGATGCCTCAAAGAAAGACTAGTGAAACTGGAGCACAGTGGAAGCACAGGAGTCGGGTGGAAAAAGATGATGGAGAGAGAGAACAACAGCCAGATTCTCTGTGGCCATGGTAAGTGCTGTGGCTTGAATATGTTCCCAAAAGGGCATATGTTGAAAACTGAATCCCAATGCAACAGTGTTGAGAGGTGAGATCTAAAAAGAGGTAATTGGGTCATTAGGTCAGAGCCTTCATGAATAGATTAATGTCACTATTGTGAGAGCAGGTTACTTATCACAAGAGTGGGCTGTTACAAAATGAGTCCAGCCCCTGCTGCCTTTCTCTTTCTTATGTGCTCACCTTCCACCTTCTGCCATTGGGATTACCCTCTCCAGATGCCAGCAGCACGATCTTGGACTTCCAAGCCTCCAAAACCATAATCCAAATAAACACTGGTTCTTCGTAAATTACCCAGACTGTGATATTCCATTGTAACAGCAGAAAATGGACTAAGACAGAAAATTGGTACCAGAAGTGAAGTTGCTGCTGTAATGGACACCTGAAAATGTGGAAAGGGCTTTGAAACTGGATAATGGGTAGAAGCTAGAAGACTTTAGAGAAGCAGGATAGAAAAAGACTAGGTTGTCATGAACAGAGCATTAAGCATGATCCTGGTGAGGGTTCAGAAGAGAAGACTAGAGAAAGTATGGAACTTCTTAGAGATTACTTAAGTGGTTGTGACCAGAATGTTGGCAGAAAAATGGACAGTAATGGCCTTTCTGATTGGGTCTCAAGTGGAAATGATTTGATGAGGTCTCGGTTGGAGATGAGGAAACTGGAGTACAGGCCATCCTTGTTATAAAGTAGCAAAGACCTCAGCTGAATTGTGTTCATATCCTAGGACTTCATGAAATGCAGAATTTAAGAGCAATAAGCTGAGATATATGGCAGAAGAAATACTAAGCAGCAAAGCGTTCAGGCTGCTGCGTGGCTACTTTGAACTGCATGCAGTGAGATGTGAGTGCAAAGATATGACTTAAAGACATAATTTATAGTTAAAAGATAAGGAGAATGGCAGGATTTGGAAAGTTTGCAGACTGGCCACGTAGAGTGAAGAAGCATGTTCTCGATCAACCCTTTGCTAAAAGATTGGTTCACATAGAAGGGAGCCAGAGGCTAATCATAAGACAATGGGAGAAAGACCCCAAAGGCATTTCAGAGATCTTTGAGGCTGCCCCACATCACAGGCCCAGAAATCTAGGAGGTTATAGACCCTCAAATCGCCATGCTTATTACTCCAGGAAAAAATAAAAGCATATATTGAAGAATCTATTCATGTTGCTATGTGGAGTCTACTGTGTTAAGTGCTGTTAAGAGTGAATAACGGCCGGGCGCGGTGGCTCAAGCCTGTAATCCCAGCACTTTGGGAGGCCGAGACGGGCGGATCACGAGGTCAGGAGATCGAGACCATTCTGGCTAACACGGTGAAACCCCGTCTCTACTAAAAATACAAAAAACTAGCCGGGCGAGGTGGCGGGCGCCTGTAGTCCCAGCTACTCGGGAGGCTGAGGCAGGAGAATGGCGTAAACCCGGAAGGCGGAGCTTGCAGTGAGCTGAGATCTGGCCACTGCACTCCAGCTCGGGCGACAGAGCAAGACTCTGTCTCAAAAAAAAAAAAAAAAAAAAAAGAGTGAATAACATAGGCATGATTCCTATCCCTAAGGAGCTAGCTGCAATTTGGGAAAGGTTATTTCTCCAACTTTAAAGATTTAAGTGTTGGCAGAAAATAGTGATTCTTTCCTTTGATCAAAACATTTGTGAGATTCATAAAAGACAAAGTCATGTCAAAAGGAGCTACATAATGGCCTACGGCAATTTTTATAGCCTGAATAAAAAGCAAAAAGCTCTTTTAAGTAACTAGAAGAAATAATCTAAACCACTGTTCCCTAATCATTTTGATTCAATAACAAAATAACCATGGCTTATGCCTTTTCATTGTATGATTGTTTTGTTTGCTTTGCTTTTTGGTCAGAGCTTATGTGCAGATAACAGAAAACCACTCTAGCAATTTTAAGCAGGAAGGGCTAAATACGGGGAAAGAGGTGCTTACAAATACATTAGAGGGGCTGGAGGAGTGGGCTGCTGTCTGAGAAATCAGGAGGGCCCAAGAGAAATTCCTGACTCCAAGGGGATGTTCATTCCTATTCTAGTTTGCTCACAATGGCACTTTTATATCCTATCACCTGAGGAATAACTTAAAATGTTCGCTACCTCCAACATGGTAATATAAAATGCTATAGAAAAAGGAAAAACTAAATAAAGGAAATTTATTACTGTATTCAAAGGAAGAAAATTAGAGTAGCTAGGACAGACCATATTTCTGCATCTGGTCCCAAGCCCATAGTTGATATTTTTCACTTTCTTCTACTTCCACCTCATGTTCCTTTTTAACACTCAGCCAGCACCTCAGCTAGTCAAGCTACTTTACCTGATGCAGTAACTCAAACTTTCATTTTAAGGGGTTTGAACCCTTGCTGATCCTGCCTGTTGAGTCTCTAGGTGGAAGCCATCTTTTTCTCATTATTAAGCCTTCTAAGTCAGCAGAGAGCCAAGAGCCAAGAGAAACAGGTACAGAACCTTTGTGTCTGGGTCCTTATATGAAATAATGGAAGGTGATACTACCACTCCTTGGTTTCTAGACTCCTGCTGTTATACTGGGAGAAGCAGCAGTGTGTATTGGCTATTGGTTAGAACAGTATCTCATTCTATAGCACAGCACCCCAATTTATCAGGCTGCTGTTGTCTAGCTGGTACCATAACTGAGTCTCAAGTAGGTTATTCTACCATTCTGCAAGGGCATGTGCTTGTAGGTGATGGTACACATGGTGAGACCAGTGAAATCCATAGACATCTCTTTCTCTCAATTCTTTGGTAGAAGCAATGCTCAATGGGACAATGTTCCTGTGGTGATGAATACAGGCGTTCACAGTCAGTATTGCTGGCAGAAACACAGCTGGCAGGAAAGTCAAATATACGTCTATAATGAGTATCCTATTCCAGTGATGATAAATTACTGCCTCTCTCCCTCGCCTCCATGATGAAAAGAAATTGATGTAACTAACCTGCCACCATATATTTGACTGATCTACTTCTACTTCAAATATGGTATTATATTAGGGACTCAACGTTGGTTTCTGTCGCCAGCAGGTTAAACAATCAGTAGTTGCCAAACCAGCCTTGGTGAAGGAAGGCAGTATTTTTGAGCCCTTGCATATCTTCCATCTCTGTTACTATGGCTACATTATCCATGAGCCCATTGACTAAGCCCCAGGGTGGCTGGGGAAAGAGGCTAACTGACATCTATGGAAAAGAATTTTGTGTATCTGATTATTGGATGTCTCTTTGGTAAGAGCTGTGGGCAAAATTCTTAATCCCTAAGACCCATTCAGGGTTTTCGGCTACAAATAGGAAAATCTGACTCAAGTTAATTTAAGCAGAAATAGATTTGATTGGATGGCTTTGGGTAGCTCTCAGTATGAATGTGAAGGTAGGTAAATGACTCTAAGGAGAAGGCAGAGCCCAAGAAAATTTTATAGTTAAGAACAGAAGAGAGGTCATGCCAGGGGAAGTTAGGTTAGGATCTTGAATCTGGTAGTCCAGCTTAGGACACTACTGCCATTTTCACTGCTGGACTCTTTTTTTTTTTTTTTTTTTTTTTTAAGATAGAGTCTTGCTCTGTCGCCCAGGCAGGAGTGCAATGGCATGATCTCGGCTCACTGCAACCTCCCCACCACTCCCCTCGTCGGTTCAAGCGATTCTCCTGCCTCACCCTCCCAAGAAGTTGGGATTACAGGTACCCCACCACCATGCCCAGCTATTTTTCGTATTTTTAGTAGAGATGGTGTTTCACCATGTTGGCCAGGCTGGTCTTGAACTCCTGACTTCAGGTGATCCACATGCCTTGGCCTCCCAAAGTGCTGGGATTACAAGCATGAGCCATGGCACCTGGCCACTGCTGGACTCTTAAATCTGCTGCAGCCTCTGAGAATGTTCTCTGCCTATTGCTGTCATTGAGTACTTACACATGAGGCAAAATCCCTGACAGGAGCATCTGTTTGGCCAAATCTGGACCACATGCTTCTTGTCAAGGAATTGGGATAGGGATATATGCTCACTTCAGGCATAGTGAATTGGATCTTGCCTCCCAACAAGACTTGAGAGATGGGGGATCCTTCCATCTAGGAAGAATGCAGATAGGCAAAACCTGACAGATGTCAACCACACCCTCTAAGCCTCAGTTTTCTTTTTCTTTCTTTTTTTTTTAAAATTATACTTCAAGTTCTAGGGTACATGTGCACAACATGCAGGTTTGTTACACATGTACACATGTGCCATGTTGGTATGCTGTACCCATTAACTCGTCATTTACATTAGGTATATCTCCTAATGCTATCCCTCCCCACTTCCCTCTCCCCACAATAGGCCCCGGTGTGTGATGTTCCCCTTCCTGTGTCCAGGTGATGTCATTGTTCAATTCCCACCTATGAGTGAGAACATGCGGTGTTTGGTTTTCTGTCCTTGCGATAGTTTGCTGAGAATGATGGTTTCCGGCTGCATCCATGTCCCTACAAAGGACATGAACTCATCCTTTTTTATGGCTGCACAGTATTCTATGGTGTATATGTGCCACATTTTCTTAATCCAGTCTGTCATTGATGGACATTTGGGTTGATTCCAAGTCTTTGCTATTGTGAATAGTGCTGCAATAATCATATGTGTGCATGTGCCTTTATAGCAGCATGATTTATAATCCTTTGGGTATATACCCAGTAATGGGATGGCTGGGTCAAATGGTATTTCTAGTTCTAGATCCTTGAGGAATCGCCACACTGTTTTCCACAATGGTTGAACTAGTTTACAGTCCCACCAATAGTGTAAAAGTGTTCCTATTTCTCCATATCCTCTCTAGCACCTGTTGCTTCCTGACTTTTAATGATTGCCATTCTAACTGGTGTGAGATGGTATCTCATTGTGGTTTTGATTTGCATTTCTCTGATGGCGAGTGATGATGAGCATTTTTTCATGTGTCTGTTGGCTGTATGAATGTCTTCTTTTGAGAAGTGTCTGTTCATATCCTTTGCCCACTTTTTGATGGGGTTGTTTGTTTTTTTCTTGTAAATTTGTTTGAGTTCTTTGTAGGTTCTGGGTATTAGCCCTTTGTCAGATGAGTAGATTGCAAAAATTTTCTCCCATTCTGCAGGTTGCCTGTTCACTCTGATGATAGTTTCTTTTGCTGTGCAGAAGCTCTTTGGTTTAATTAGATTCCATTTGTCAATTTTGGCTTTTGTTGCCATTGCTTTAGGTGTTTTAGACATGAGGTCCTTGCCAATGCCTATGTCCTGAACAGTATTACCCAGGTTTTTTTCTAGGATTTTTATGGTTTTAGGTCTAACATTTAAGTCTCTAATCCATCTTGAATTAATTTTCGTATAAGGAGTAAGGAAAGGATCCAGTTACTTATGGCTAGTCAATTTTCCCAGCACCATTTATTAAACAGGGAATCCTTTCCCCATTTCTTCTTTTTGTCAGGTTTGTCAAAGATCAGATGACTGTAGATGTGTGGTATTATTTCTGAGGGCTCTGTTCTGTTCCATTGGTCTATATCTCTGTTTTGGTACCAGTACCATGCTGTTTTGGTTACTATAGCCTTGTAGTATAGTTTGAAGTCAGTTAGCGTGATGCCTCCTGCTTTGTTCTTTTGTGAGCCTCAGTTTTCTTATCTGTTCAATGGAAACAAAACACTTTTAAAATCCTTGTCCTTTGCCATGATATTTTATCTGAATATCCTTTTCATCCTTATCCAGTGTGAGGATTAAATTAAATAATGCATGTAAAATGCAATAAATCTTAGTTTTTATTGTTTTTATTATTACCTCAATGTCTTTATGTCCTTGTCCTGAAGCAATTTCTGCAATTCCTAATCTTGGATCAATCCAACTATCCTTCCCCTCAATTCCTGCTCTGGATTGCTGGAATAACTGATAAAATCATCCCAGTTGATTCTGTTACAAATGATTGTAATAGAATCACAACCACAAGGGGCCCTCAGTGCTGCCTGCATACCTCTTGCCCAACTCTGTTCCCATTTCCCTGAACCAGTGATTTAACTTGTCTCCTTTGGAGAGGAAAGACAGATTTTGCATGTAAACTCCCTGAAATTCCCTCCCATCCACCTACTAACTCATGTATATTCGCGCTAATTATTGCTATCATCCCCACTCCCACGTCAGAAGTGATGTCAGGTCTCTCCTCCTTTTAAGGGCCAATTCCTTCCTGTCTGGACTATTTTGCCTTCTCTGGGCCCTTGCTTGGGCTTCCCTCCCTGGATTTTCTTTTCTTTTTTTTTTTGAGATGGAGTCTTGCTCTATCACCCAGGCTGGAGTGCACTGGTGTGATCCCAGCTTACTGCAACCTCTGCCTCCTGGGTTCAAGCGTTTCTCCTGCCTCAGCCTCCCAAATAGCTGGGATTACAGGTGCACACCACCACGGCTGGCTAATTTTTGTATTTTTAGTAGAGACAGGGTTTCACCATGTTGGCCAGGCTGGTCTCAAACTCCTGACCTCAAGCAATCCATCCACCTTGGCCTCCCAAAGTGTGGGGATTACAGGTGTGAGTCACCAGGCCTGGCCTTGATTTTCTGTATCTCTTGGTCTACTGGTTTTGTCTCTGTGGCTTGCAGTATCAAATACTGCACAGACACTTTGTGACACTTATTGGATACCACTGGTTCTGGGGTTACTGAAATAGAACTCTCATTGTTTTTGTAGATTTGATAAAGGTACTTTGTAAAAATTAAAAGCAACATAGAAAAGTGCAAGGAGTAAAAATCAGTTGAAATTTCTAACCCAGAGAAAACCATTCTGAACATCATTCTTTTTTTTTTTTTGAGACGGAGTCTCACTCTGTTGCCTGGGCTGGAGTGCAGTGGCCGGATCTCAGCTCACTGCAAGCTCCGCCTCCCAGGTTTACGCCATTCTCCTGCCTCAGCCTCCCGAGTAGCTGGGACTACAGGCGCCCGCCACCATGCCCGGCTAGTTTTTTGTATTTTTTAGTAGAGACGGAGTTTCACCATGTTAGCCAGGATGGTCTCCGTCTCCTGACGTCATGATCCGCCCGTTTTGGCCTCCCAAAGTGCTGGGATTACAGGCTTGAGCCACCACGCCCGGCCTTTCTGAACATCATTCTTGATGTTGTCTCCCTGTTCTAATCCATGTGTATTTTATATCTGGTTTTACATACAGAAAATGTATATCCTCTTTCTTTCCTGTATAATCATTTTTTTCTTTCTTCACCGAATCATTCCCATTAGAATATATACACGATGTTATTTCTCCCCTTCAAAAAGCACCGTCTTTTATTCGATTCTAATCTATATAGCACCTTATTACTCTACTCCCTTTTATGGAAATATTTCTTGAAATAATGATGAATTTCACTGCATGGATTTCATCTCCTCCAGTCTCCTTTGTGAATTTCTCCTCATCTTTCCAACCTTTAAGCATTGCCCAGGGATCTGTCTTACAACCTCTTCTCTTTACGTGAACTCCTGGCTCAAACAATCCTTTCACCTTGGCCTCCCAAAGTGCTGGGATTACAGATGTGAGCCATCATGCCCAGTCATTCTTCTCTTTTCTGTCTATACTCACTCTTTGGGTGATCTCACGGAGTTTTGTGGCTGTAAATACTATTCTTATTCTGTTGACTCATACATTTATATTTCTATCTAGGGCTTCTCTGCTGATCTCCAGACGCCAAGTTGCCTATTGGACATTTCCACCTGCATGTTTGACCTGCATCCTCAACATAACATACCTGAAACTGAATTCTCGAGTTACTCCCTCCACTCCAAACCTGCTTCTTTTGCAATATTCCCAACCTTATTCTTCTGGTCACTCAGACAAAAGATCTTGGAGTCATCCTTAATGCCTCTCTTTTTTTCACACCCCACATCTAATCTGCCAACAAATCCAGTTTAATCTACCTTCAAAATATATTGAATTTCCAACTGTTTCTTTTCACCTCTGTTGCTTACCCTCTGATCAAAACCACCATCATCTCTTCCTTGGATTATTTCAGTGGTGCCATTACACTCCCTGTGTTGTGGGTGGACCGTGTTTCCCCAAAAAAGATAAATAGAAATCCTCATCCTTGGTACCTCTGAATGTAATCTTATTTGGGAAAAAGTCTTTGCCAATATAATCAAGTTAAGATGAAGTCATACTGGATTAAGGTGAGTTCTACTCCAATAAAACTGATGCCTTTATAAGAAGAGAAAACAGACACAAGGAGCGAGAACACCACATGAAGATGCTGAGACACATGGTGGGAGAACAGCATGTGATGATGGAGGCAGGGACTGGAGTTACGTAGCTACAAGCCAAAGAATGCCACGGATTGCCAGTGACAATAGAAGCTAAGAGAAAGGCGTGGAACGGGTTCTTTGCTAGAGTCTGTGAGAAAGCATAAGCCTGTTGAAACCCTGATTTTTAGACTTCTGGCCTCCAGAACCGTGAGAGAATACGTTTCTGTTGTTTTAAGCACCCAGTTTGGGGTAATTTGTTATGGTAGCCCTAGGAAACCTAATATACCCTGCTTCTTCCTTCTCTCCCCTGAAGACTATTTTCCACTCAGCAAAAAAAAGCGTATGATTTATCTGATTAAAGATGTCACTCAAAAACCTTCACTTTCTCAAAAGGTTAAACACAGAATTCCCATATGATCTGACAATTCCACTACTGGATATATGCCCAAAAGAACTGAACGCAGGGACTCAAACAGATATTGGGTTGATAAGTCTATTGTATTTTAAAACTGAACTGGGTCCCGTATAATTCTGAGTCTGAGCTGTACTGAAAATGTGATATTTACTCCTGAGACACCTTAGCTTATTCAGTTTCAATGGGAGATATTGCTTAAGATTTTATCTCTCTGCAGGTCAGTTCTTCACCTTTCGGCATGATCCCCAGTCTTGTTTTTTCAAGCAACAATTTCACTTTATATTTATCACACATAATTCTAAGTTTTAGAATAGTTACTTTGTGGTAAGTATAACTCTTCCAGAACTTAGCATTATGTGTGATAAATATAAAGTGTTCCGACTCAGCACTTATGAATTTCTAGATAAACTGCTGAGTATACTATTAAGTTCTCATTCCTGGTCGTCTTAAAACATGTACATGGAATAAACACAGTTTATGATATACAAAAACAAAATGCTGTTCACTGTTCAGCCGTTCGTAGCCCTTTGTGCTATCAAAGCCATTTTTCTGAGGTTACTAATGACTCTCTACTTGCTAAAAACCCAATGGCTTAGAAGTCACCCTACTCAATTTCTCTATGACATTTGACATTGTTGATCACTGCCTCCTTTATGAAAGTTTCATCTTTTTATGGCTTCCTTGACACTACTCTCTCCTAATAGTCTTGCTGCCCACTCTGACCACATCTCAGCCGCCCTCCTTGACCCATTGTCTTTATCAGGCTCACGCAAGGATGTTCCCTTGGGCTCTTTTCCTTTTCACTCTATTCTTTCTCTCGTGGCAGATTTACCAAACTTAATTATCACTTAAATGCAAATAGCTCCTCAGTTTTCAGTCTTAACTTCTCTTTCTGGAGCTCTAGATCAGTATTTCCAACTGGAGTACTGCATGTTCTGTTGATTCCTTCATATTTCCCACATCTCATAGGGCCCCAGACTTGCTCTCTACTTTCATTTCTCATCACAGCTCACGGCAGCAGCATCTACCCAGTCACTAGAGTTAGAGTCACCTGTCACACCTCCTTCTGTCCATGATCCTAACTGGCTGGAGCTGTTGCATCCACAGTCAACATAACACTCATAGTACTCAAGAGCAAGGACTCTGCATCTGGGTTGCCAGGGCTCAGACCCAGGTCTACTGCTTAATAGGGGGGTGATCTTGAGTAAGTTGCTTAACCTCTATGTCTAACTTTACTCATCTATAAAATGAAGATAACAATGTAGCTACCTCTTAGAGTTCTTGTGAAGATTAAATACATTTATATTTGTAAAGTGCCTAGAACAGTGTCCGGCACATCGTAAGTGTTACATAGGTGCTTGTTAATAAATTGGTCTTGAGTTTGTCCCTGCCCTAGTTCATCCTTCACACTGTTGACAGATGTTTTTGAGGGGCTACCAATTTTTATGTTAAACCAGGGGCCAGTCATTATGTTAAGTGTTTTATATGTAGAATCTCATTTAATTCTCCAAACAACTTGTGAGGAAGGTGTGGTAATACCCACTTAAGAGATGAGGAAACTGGGGCTTTAAGAGCTAGTGCACTTTGCCAAAGGTCACACAGTTTGTAAATGCCAGAGCTGGAATTTTAATTTAAGTCTGTTTACTCCCATAGCTAGTGTTCAAACCCAGGAAGCTACACTAGCCTGCTTTTCCAAACCTGAGTTAGTCACTCGCTGCTTAACCTTCTTCAAAGGCCCCACACTGCCTATGCTGTCATGAACTATTCCTTCACAATTTTGTTGCAACTTAACTTCATTTCCTACAACTCTCCTCCATGTGGCCTCCTGTTTCCTTCTTCCTTCCCCCTCTTGCCTTCCTTTGCTTTGTTCCTTCAACATTTATTGAATGCCTGAGTGCCAGGCACTGTGCTAAATTGGAGAAAACAAGAGATGAGCAGTTTACTTTCAAGGACCTCATAGTCTAATACAAATTATTATTGACAATAAGGGGACTGCACTTGGGCAATGTGGGAGCCAGATTGGGAAGACAAGAGACAGGAGCAAGGACAGTGTATTAGTCTGTTTTCACACTGCTAATAAGGACATACCCAAGACTGGATAACTTATAAAGGAAAAGAGGTTTAATGGACTCACAGTTCCACATGACTGGGGAGGCTTCACAATTATGGTGGAATGCGAAGAAGGAGCAAAGGCACGTCTTATGTGGTGGCAGGCAAGAGAGTATGTGCAGGGGAGCTGCCCTTTATAAACCCATCAGATCTCATGAGACTTATCCACTATCACAAGAACAGCATAGGAAAACCTGCCTCCATGATTCAATTACCTGCCACCAGGTCCCTCCCAAGATGTGTGGGGATTATAGGAACTATGATTCAAGTTAAGATTTGGGTGGGGACACAGCCAAACTAGACCAGGCAGTTTCTTTGAGAGGGGACATTTGACTGCCTTAAAGGGTACTCTGGTCAGAAAATTTCTTGTCATTCTTTAACAATTCTGACTTTTTGCCTTTTGCCTTTGGGGTGATCTTTGGGGTGTTTTTTTCCCTGCCAGATGGTTGACTAAGACTGGATTTCAAAATCAGCTTCTCCGATCCTTAGATGTTTGTTTCTTTACACATACCTCAATTATAGCATGTATTGCACTGTAGTCTAAGAGCTATTGGTCTATCTGCCCAACTTTTTTTTTTGTTGTTGCTGTTGTTGGTTTTTTTTTTTTTTTTTTTTTTTTTTGCGAGAGAGTCTTGTTCTGTCTCCCAGGCTGGAGTGCAGTGGTGAAATCTTGGCTCACTGCAACCTCCACCTCCTGAGTTCAAGCAATTCTTGTGCCTCAGCCTCCTGAGTAGCTGGGATTACAGGTGTGTGCCACCAGGCCTGGCTAATTTTTTTTTTTTTTTTAGTAGAGATGGGTTTTCACCATGTTGGACAGGCTGGTCTTGAACTCCTGACCTCAAATGATCCACCCACCTCAGCCTTCAAAGTGCTGGGATTACAGGTGTGAACCACCACCCCCGGCCCCATCTTTTTGACTGAATTGTGATTTCCTCCAAGGAAAAAACAGTCTTAATTTATTTTGAACTGTCCTTCAGTCCTAAAGTGACATGACTGGAATATCACAGGCCTCAATCAAGTTTTGTTAAATGAAGGGTTGCTTGCCTATTCACAAAAGAAAGTCTAAGTCGGGGGCTTTTCTGATTCAGGGTAAATCAGAGAGTTGATGTTCAATAAATACTAAGTATTTGATGGTTCTATCAGTAAAATATCCAAAAATAATGCTGGGAATAAGGAAATGTATTTATTTATTTATTTTGAGACGAAGTCTTGCTCTATCACCTAGGCTGGAGTGCAGTGGTGCAATCTTGGTTCACTGCAACCTCCACCTCCCGGGTTCAAGTGATTCTCTCACCTTGGTCTCCTGAGTAGCTGGGACTACAGGTGTGCACTGCCATATCCGGCTAATTTTTGTATTTTTAGTAGAGATGGGGTTTTACCATGTTGGGCAGGCTGGTCTTGAACTCCTGACCTCAGGTGATCCTCCCGCCTCAGCCTTTCAAAGTGCTGGGATTACAGGCGTGAGTCACTGCGCCTAGCAGGAAATTTATTATTAAATCTTCTTCTGTGGATGAATTAAGATTGTCATGCCCTAGGTGGCAGGGCTCTGGATCAGACATGAGAAAAATCAGGAATTTTAGAGTGAGTTTTGAGGGTTTCCTTACTTTCTTGGGTTGGGCCATGGTTCCAGAATTTTGTGCACAATTAAGGCATGGAGGTATGGTGCTGCTGGGAGCAGTGTGCCATGGTCCACCAGGGCTGCTACTAAGAATTTCCCATTCTAGTCCATGACTGGCTAAAGGTAGGAATCTCTTTTGTAGCTGTCCCTGGTTCCCTTTTCCCAGGCGCAACATACAGCCATTTCCTTTCTGTGGTCTCGCCTCCTTCCTGGTAGCACAGATATTCCTTTTTGCTTGTTTCTTTCTCCTGGCAAGGTTTACCTCCAGCAGAGGGGACTCTTGATGGTGAGCAGAGGGAGGTCTGAGGTGAGAGGAGTCCTCACTCTTCTTCCTTTATTTTTTTGACCTTGATTACCTTTTCGCCAGGCTTTTATACAGAAAAAGCCAGAAAGACTCATAGTCTATGCCTATTTTCCATCTTGTGTCATCCCTCTCCTGGGAAGTGATTGCAGAATCCCTATTGGCATGAATTAAGGGGAAGGGAAAGGGGAAAAGTACATGGAGGAAAAAAAAAAGACAGCAGAGAATGATACCTCAGAATACTGCTCCAGGCATAGTAGTTCCTTAGTAAATCTTGAAGTCTCATCGAAATTGTGAGGGTTAGGCTGAGCAAGGTGGCTCATGCCTGTAATTCCAGCACTTTAGGAGGCCTGGGTGGGAGGACTGTTTTAGCTCAGGAGCTCAAGACCAGCCTGGGCAACATAGCAAGAACCTCATCTCTCCCAAAAGTAAACAAAAAAATTAGTTGGGCATGGTGGCATGCACCTGTATTCCCAGCTACTCAGGGGGCTGAGGTGGGAGGATTGCTTAAGTTTGTGAGGTCAAGGCTGCAGTGAGCCATGATGGTGTGACTGCACTCCAGCCTGGGCAAAAAAGCGAGACCAAAAAAAAAAAAAAAAAATGGTTAGAACTAAGGGACAAAGTACATGTAAGAGGTTTAGAATGGTACTTGGTACAGGAACAGTGAGTGCTCAATAAATTATTATTAGGTCTCTTCCACCCAGGGCAGGACCTGGGTTTCTGTCTTGAATCGGGACTTCCAAGACTGTCACTCCCACATTTAATGTAGTACAGAGCTCTGTGAGTGATCGCTGCCCAAGTTCCCCAGGGACAGGATGCTGGGTCTGTTTCTGGTTTTACTGGGGTGGGCTTAGAGCTGTACTTCTAGGGGGTTCTCTTTCCTCTCAACATTGGTTTCCCTGCCAACCCTCACCCCCAACCCCAGGAAGCTCAGTTTTACAAGTGCAGTTGGTACCCGCACTTGGTGTTTTTATTGGCCTTTCTGATAGCCCTGGGACTAGACAACTACATTGAAATTCAGAAATAGCATGCACTTTTTGTCATTGATGGCTTTAATTAAATTCAATGAGCATTTATTGAGCACCTAGAGTATGTAAAATACTGTTCCTTTAAATACATTTAGTTCTGAACTATCTGTTTCAGCTTCGTAGTTTGGATTAGTGCTGATCCATTTCTTAAGGGTTTTATGAAGAATAAATATCAAAATGGAAAAATATTTGCACAGTTCTTTGTAAATATAAACGTCTTGTGTGGATTATTGTTGCTACAGTATTAATATTAATTGCAATAACAACACTGCTGCTTCCCAGACTGGCGGTAGAGAGCAGCTGTAGGCCAACGAGAGCCAGACTGAAGAGGTCCGGGGAGGTGCCTTCAGCAATTACGGCCCACAAGGGGCGGAGTCTTAAGAAACGTATCTAAGCCCCACCCCTTACAGCGCCCCCTTCGTCAGGGCGGTGTAGGCGGTTACCATGGCGATGACGTCTAGAGGGCGGGGAGGGGCGGGGCCATGGAAAGGAGGAGGAAGATGGCGGGCGGGCGGCTCTGAAGAGACCTCGGCGGCGGCGGAGGAGGAGAGAAGCGCAGCGCCGCGCCGCGCCGGGGCCCATGTGGGGAGGAGTCGGAGTCGCTGTTGCCGCCGCCGCCGCCGCCGCCTGTAGCTGCTGGACCCGAGTGGGAGTGAGGGGGAAACGGCAGGATGAAGTTCGCCGAGCACCTCTCCGCGCACATCACTCCCGAGTGGAGGAAGCAATACATCCAGTATGAGGTACTGGCAGCGGCTGGGGTGTGGGAGGACTCGGAGGGTCCACCATCTCACCAGTCTTGACGTCCACCGCCGCCTTCCGCTTCGGCTGCCTCACTGTGCCCGGGCAGACTTTGACCCGCTGCCGCGGGGAGCCACTGCGGCATCCCCGCCGCGGCCGGCCGCCTCCCGGCTCCGCTGTCTTTCCCCTCCCCCGCAGCCCCACTGCCGCCGGGGTAACGGATATGCAGGCGGAGGGCCGGGAGGAAAGGCGCTGCCCGGGCCGGGGCAGGGGAACGGTGGGAGGGTGAGCTGCAGGTGGGGGAGTCACGGTGCGAGGGCAGCCCTGGGTCGCAGCGGTTCCGCGCTAATCCCCTTCTCCCCACTCGTCCTGACCTCTTGTCCTCACCCTCAGCGAGCGCCCCCTCGCCAAGGTTAGGTCTTGTTTCTCTCCACCTCTCACCAAGGAATCCTCTTCCAAGAGAAGCCCCTCCAGTGATTTCCTTCATTCCAAAGAGCCCTTCGGCTTTTTCCCTCTTGCTCACTGTTGACAAAGGCTTTGTAACGGGGTTGAAACTTGACTTAAGTGTGTATCACATAGGCAGTGGTTATAGTTTTTGTAAACACGTTGTAATCAACTATTCTTCTTTGATAATAAGACTCTTTACTGATTGCGTGAAGTCTACAGAGTAAGAAAATCTTTGTTTTTGCCTCTTGTTTTGGAATGGAGGGAAGAGGAAGGAGTGAAGAGAATTATTTACATTTTTATATTTTCTGCTAAGTTTTTGCTAGCTGGGGAGAAAATTAGTATATCGTAAACAATATACCTTACCTGTGTATTACGGGAATCGTGCTCCCCATTCCCTCCCAATTTCTGTGCTAACACTCCTGGAAGGTATTTAATAGATAATAAGGAATCTTACGTTAATACAGGGAAAAATAAAGATAATGAACCCATTTATATGTTCAGAAGACAAGATACCTAAGAGACTTTAAGCATTGCAGTAGGTTATTCTCAGTAGCTGGCAATTCAGCTCCTGGATAGAGAAAGACCGACTTATCTGTAACCTCCAGGAATTCACATCTATTTTGTGTGCAGGAACAAAGAATATAAAATCAACATGAACACACATAACCTAGCTAGATTTTATGAATTAAACTATTTTAGTTCTCCATTTGATTTTTATATAAGTTTAGTGATAGGATGTTTGGGCAATAGCAGTGAGTGTATTTATTCATATAGCCATTGTAATAATTGAAGAAGACAGAGAAAGAGATGCAGGTAGGTTAAACAGAATCTTGAATATTGTGAAATAAATTCACTTGCAACCTAGAGTATTTGATTATTGCTAGAAGTGAAAGGCCTGGAATTATTAATGCTTTATTGTCACTTAATTTCTTATAGTGTTTTGTGCCCATGCTTTGTAAGAATGAATGAAATAAGGGACTACCATTTCAGCCTGCAGAGTTGATTTATTGTTTCTAATAACATTCAGTTTTAAAACCTTGGCTAGAGTCCAAGTGATGGTTTTTATTGAAAGAAGGGTATTGGTCTTTCATCTTTCTAGTAGTAATTTTCAGCACCACTGCCAGTTCTTCATAGAGGCACAGGACAGGAGCATGCTGAAGCACATCTTAGATTTGTTATATAGCGTGGAATGCTTTGGGCTGAAGTAATAGTGGCTGGATGTATGCCATGATTCGTTTTAGGTATTTCAACACTTAACTATTTCATAGAATTGTATTAATTTGCAATATCTGAAGCTGGAAGGAGAAGCATACGATTTAGTTTGAAAATGCAACCCTCTTAATTTGTAATGTCGCTTTTGTGGCTGGAGGAACAACAGTGATTCTGGGGCTCCTCATTCATATAGTCCACTTGGATACTGTTCCTAAATGTTTACTGTAGATTGGTCACAGAGGGGAAAAGTTCCTGAGATTATGTTGTGTCTGCATTATCTTTCTCAGGCCAGTTATAAATTATGTTTTGAAAAATTCATTTATTCTGGATAATTGAAATTTGATTCTGCAGAGTTCCTACTATATGGCTCCTGTCCTAGATAAACTCATCGTTTGGTAGGCAAAATTAAATAAGGCGCACTTTTCTTTGTAAGTTGGAATCAACGAATATTTTATAGGGTTGGAATCTCCGTTTTGTGTGTTGGTTCCAAAGAGTTGGTGCTATTCCTTTAAAAGTAATAGAGAGATGTAAATGAGAGTCTTTAGAGTTCAGGAATTTTAGCAGTTTAAAACTTTGGGGGAAAAGGACATCCATAAAAATTCGCTAGAGAAAAAGGACCTTTTCACAATGAATTAAACTGTAGTTTCTCATATGAGGATGATGCTCTTAAAACACTATCAGTAGAACAGATGCTGGGGTTTGTTTTTCAAGCACTGATGGTGAAATTTTGGTATTTTACCCTTGGTTTCTAGCCTAGGGTGCTTTCTAGTGTTATGAATCAATATGAGCTGTTCAGCTTCTTTGGTTTTTTGTGTCATTTTGCTATATTAAATATTACTTGAAATAAACAGAGAATTAGAATCTGAAAATTTTATTTTACATCTATAATCATATTTAATTATATATAATATGTATATATGGTAATACAATAAATACTAGTGTTTGTATATGTTAGCCATGAGACCTGGGTACAATCTTTTTTGCCTTTCCCAGGCTCGTTCTTCTTCCATAAAGTAAGTATATAGGGCCAGAGCTTTTCAAGGTTCATTCTAGGTCATGTTTTTGATTTAACTTTTAATGGTTTTTATTCCTTGAATTGATAAAATTGTTAATGGTAATAACCCATCAATATCCTGAAAACTTATATTTTTTAATTGAAAAGTAAGTTGTGGTGTTCACAGATTCAGGCTTCATAGGCAGAATAATAAAGCATAAAATAATAGACCAACATGGAGAAGCCATATAAAGAAAATCTATTCGATCCATTTGTAAGTAGTTTTTACAAACAAGCTGAGACTATTCCTGTTTCCAGTAATCTGTTTGAGTATAAATCTTGGCATATAAAATAGAACACTGGTAAATCTTTGTAAGAGCTTTTTTAAAATTTAGAGTTAATGACTATATATTTTAAAGCTCTGCAATTGATTTGTCAAAATTAACTGAGCCTGGTTTCAACCAAATAGACTAATATGACCATGTTACTATTTTGCAGAATATTAGCAGAAGACGCAAATGTATTTGGTACCTTAGGTTGCTGACTTTCCCTAGGGCCTTGTGTGTCTTTGGTTTCTTGGGACCCATGAATGATTCTTTTCAGTGTACCCTTTGTTTTGTAATAAAATAACAAGGTTTCTAAATTACAGCATTTTGGAGCTAAAGGGAATTTAAAGATTATCTACCTTGTTTTTCCAGGCAAGGAAACTCAGGTTCAGAGGGGTTGAGCCACTTGTTTAGGAATATGTGTATGTCTCTTGAGCATGTGTAAGCATTGAGAGTCAGGTCACACTGTGTGATCCTGATGAAATCATTTGTTCTTTCAGCTAAGACACATCTTAAGTTTCTTTAATGTTAGAGAATTGGACTTGATTTCTAAGCTCACAACCCCATATTATTTAAGGACTCATCCAGCTCTAAAATTCTGTGTTTTTTAATGGTTTAATTATGTTTGATATATAAAGAGGACAGAACTTAACAGGACTATTAATAGCATCCTCTAAAATTAATAATATCCTTTCAAAAATTTTTGATATTTTGATCTGTAAATAAGATGTTAACCCAGTGAAACTCTCATATTTAACTTAAAAGAGGATGACGATGAGTTCATTTTTTATTGCAGGATTTTGGAAAGGAGAGGTTCTGCATGAACTACTCTTCCCTTATATTCAAGTATAAGGAGACATTACCGTTAACATTATTAAAATTTTCATTTATAGAACTCTCCCATGGGAACACTTGTGTTACAGGCTTCAGTTTCCCAAAGGTATTATGTTGATTAGGTAGAGTTAACTTGCCTTGCTGCAACTTGTTTGAAATTTCCAGTTTGGCCACCCGATGGGGCACAAACCACACTTTTTCTTTCAGACACTTTTGTAAATGGAAGTATAGTGTAGTGTATTTAAGATAACACTTGTAAATGATTGCGTCAATGAGTTGGTTGGCATTTACACATGTTTCTTGAGTGGAATGAATGTTGTAAAGACAGGAAGCTATAACTATTTTTTTTATCATCTTTAAGTGTGTTAGCATGAGTATCCTGAAAAGATTATACTTGTCCGTTTATCCTGAAGGTTGGTTTTGGATCAGCTTTTGGGTGAAGGCCCAGATCATAAGAACCTAAGAATCTTATTTGACCTGGGGTGACCGTGGAAAATTAGTCCTAGCTTCAAATTCAGTCCTAGTCTGGGAAGCATTGAAGAGAATGATTGAGTGTGCTGGGTAGGGATTTCAGGTATGTTTGAGTTGTAGGCCCCAAAGGAGTGTGCCCAAAACTCCCATGGAGTAAGAGAAGACAGTATTAGAAAAGTAAGGGGGCCAGACACAGTAGCTCACGCCTGTAATTCCAACACTTTGGGAGGCCAAGGCAGGCAGATCACTTGAGGTCAAGAAATCGAGACCATTCTGGCCAACATGGTGAAACCCTGTCTCTACTAAAAATACAAAAATTAGCTGGGTGTGGTGGTGCACGCCTGTAGTCCCAGCTACTCGGGAGGCTGAGGCAGGAGAATTGCTTGCACTGGGGAGGCAGAGGTTGCAGTGAGCTGAGATCGTGCCACTGCACTCCAGCCTGGCAACCGAGTGAGACTTTGTCTCAAAAAAAAAAAAAAAAAAAAGAAAGAAAGGAAAGAAAAGAAAAGTAAGGACATGTCTTAAGACTCCTGTAAAGATTCCATAACAGTAATACCAATAATGCAAGCACAAGTGAACAACAAGAAAATGACAACAGAGCTGAGGTTTCTCCTTCTAGTACTAGCTTTTTGGCAGCCAAATTACAGATACACTGACACTTTAGTAAACTTGACAAGAAGTTTGCCAAAAATTTAAAAATTATTAAGTTAATGCTTTTTTTTTTTTTTTTTTTTGGAGACAGAGTCTTGCTCTGTCACTCAGGCTGGAATGCAGTGGCCTGATCTCAGCTCACTGCAACCTCCGTCTCCCAGGTTCAAGCCATTCTTGTGCCTCAGCTTCCCAAGTAGCTGGGATTATAGGCGCGCACCCCTACACCCAGCTAATTTTTGTATTTTTAGTAGAGATGGAGCTTCACCATATTGGCCAGGCTGGTCTCGAACTCCTATTCTCAAATGATCCACCCACCTCAGCCTCCCAAAGTGCTGGGATTACAGGCATGAGCCACCACTCCTGGCCTAAGCTAACTCTTTGAAGTAAGGTTTTACATCTACTGTCAGTCACAATGAACTTGACTGTAAGTGTATATATTATATTATGAGTATTCTGCCTTCGTGAGGTCTGTTTTTTTCAGTTTATAGCCATTATAATTAAGTTTCAAAATCAAATTAATCCTAAACTTTGAACCAGGCTTTTGAAATACTGTATTTTTTTAATGAAGATTAAAAAAAAATGCAACTTTTCAGTTTTGTTCTGAAGGCATTGTTATTGATAATTTCTTAGATCAAAAATATTTTTGTACTATTCATAAATGAAAGGTAAAAATTATTTCATCCTTTTGTCATCTTTTTAAAACTTCTATTTTGAACAGTTTTGTTTTACATTGTACATAAGTATAGATGGGTATAATTAATACATAAATATGCATATATTGGAGATACATAAAGCTTTTTTGAAATAGGGGTTTGACCTAATAAAAGTTTGGAAGACTTTGCCCAACTTGTACAGATTAACCACAGCTGATTTGTGGGTTGCCTGGTATTGAGGTGGCCTTTGGGAATGAGAGAGTATCAGAATTCAACAGGGTTCCTGCCCACTGTATTTGCCTTTTCAGGTCTTTCCTTTTCTAGTAAATGCTAAAAGAAGCCAGCAGAGAAAGCTCATGAACAAATACCTTACAAATCATTAGTTCATTCCACAAATTTATGGAAGTGTTCCTTTGCTATAGGCTGATTTGTCATTAAATGCTAGCTTTCAGTACCTTAAAAATAGCAGGAAAAAACCAAAACACACACACACCAAATTTGTGTGTATGTGTGTGTTTGGTTTTGTATTTCAGTCAACATAGTATTTTTAAAATTAAAAAATGGTATAGAAAGGGAAGACTGAAGATTGAGGACTTGAAACATGGTTACAAATTACTTTTGTATAAATTTGTATTACTGTTGTAATACAAATAAGTCTTGTATTACTTTATACTTTTGTATAAATTTGGATTACTTTTGTAACTTAAGTTATATGCCTTTAAAGTCTTAGTTGTTTACTCAGACTGATATTTAGTCACCTATTTCTTCCCATCACCAAGCAAGTGTGGTATGTATAAGGACTGATCAGAAAATCTTTTAAAAATTAGGCTGGGCATGGTGGCTCACACCTGTACTCCCAGTACTTTGGGAGGCCAAGGCTGGCAGATCACCTGAGATCAGGAGTTCAAGACCAGCCTGGCCAACATGGTGAAACCCCATTTCTACTAAAAATACAAAAATTAGCTGGGTGTAGTGGCATGTGCCTGCTGCTTGGGAGGCTGAGGCACAAGACTTGCTTGAACCCGGGAGGCGGAGGTTGCAGTGAGCTGAGATAGCACCACTGCTCTCCAACCTGGGTGACAGAGTGAGACACTGTCTGAAAAAAAAAAAACACAAAAAACTAAAACCCTTTAAAAATTGTTTATTTGCTAGGGAGTCAAAGGAAAATATAATTAATCTACTGTAAACATAACATTTTCATAATCTCTATAACAAGAGGCTTAATATATTGATTAAGAAAACATAGTCATCTCTTATTAATTGAGGATGACCTGCTGTATTAGAAAGACCTTGGACTAGAAATCAGATATAAATCCTAAAATCCAGTTCTATCATTGACTGTTCATAAATAACTAGTGAACAAGTGATTTTTTTGAAGATTGAAGTACTGAAATTTAATCATAAAGTGGGAAGTTTTTAGGTTATTTTTGTGTGTGTTACTTATTTAGGCTAAATTTGGTAAAGTTGTAATTCATAGAGTAATCCATGTGCTTTGTGGGCTTTTTTTATACCTTAGAGTAGTGGTTCTCAAACTTTTTGGTCTCAGGACCACTTGAAACTCTTACCAGTTATTGAAGATTCCAGTGTACATTGATACATATGCTGTATTAGAAGTTTGAAGATAGCCTGAAAAAAAGGTTCTCTAGTCTTATCAAACATGGAAGAGGATAAAGGAGTCCCCTGGGTGAGGAGTGTCTGGTATCTGCTCCACAGCCAGGACAATAGAGAAAAGAAAGTTGGCTTCCCTGGATCTCATAATTCTACTTTCCTTTCTTTAAATTGAATTAGCAGAAGTGTGGTAAGCTTGTCATTAAGGAGAAAGGAATTAACATTTATTGAGCAGTTAGGAACCAGGTGTCAGCTGTTTTACATATGTTATCTCAATGTTCACAACAGTTTTGTAAGATAGATGATATATTATCTCCATTTTACTGATGAGGAAACCCAGGCTTAGAGAGATCAGTAATTTGCTTAAGGCTATATGCTTAGTAAGTAAATGGAACCAGAATTTGAAATCAAATCAGATCAGACTGTGGAGCTCTTGCTTTTATATGGAAATTGTAAATAACAACAGTGATGGTAGTAGTGGCAATAACAGCAGCTGTTATTTTTTGAGTGCTTACTGTATCAGGCGCTGTGGTAAGCTCTTTAAAAACACCTCTTACAGCGTAGGTTGTTAGCTCTGTTTCTAGATGGGGGAGACTGAATCTTGGAGCCATTAGGTAACTGATTATGTTGATAGTAATTGTGGATAGGTAACTGTGGAGATTGTAAGAGCCCATGCTCTTCGTTCCTATATCCTACTGTTTTATGAAAAATGAATAAATCCATCCACTTATACATACATACATTTAGGTCTGGTCTGACCTGTTCGCAGGCACCACTGACCTTTCTACAGCCCAGTGAAGTAATGGCTGGTCTATTTTTAGTCCCAGGTCTTAGTCTGCATAGTTTGGAGATAGTAGAGTGTGGTCTGTGGGATAGTGTTCACCTCCGTTAAATTATATTTCCCTCAAGGTTATCAGTGTAACTATTACTGGAAAGCCAGCTGGTAAATAAAAGAACTTAGGAAGATGAATCAGAAGAAAAAGGTAAGGAGATAAGGTGATAAGGGTAAAAAGAGGAGGACAAAAGTGGACAACTGTTTGCTGTGCCACAGCTTTTGGTGTTTGGCTTCTGGATCATAAATCATGGAATGTTAGACTTGCAAGGAACTTTAAAGATTATTTAGCTCAACTTCCTTTTTTACCCAAATGGGAAAAGAGGTTAAGTGATTCAGGTTATATGGTTTGGTTCGTAGCTGAGTTAACACAATCACCCTGATTCATTTTATTGCTCATTATTTTATTTAATATGCTAGTATATTAATAACACATAGAGAGGAAAAACTCTGAAGCCAGTCTGCCTACGTTTATATTCCAGCTCCACCACCTGACTGGTTGAGTGACTTCAGGCAAGTCAGTTAACCTTTTTGTGCTTCGGTTTCCTCATCTGTAAAACAGGGATAATAATAGTACTTAGGGGATTGTTGTGAGGATTAAATGAGTTAAAAATATGAAAAGTGTTTAGAACAATGCCTGGCACATAGTAAGAGCAATAAATTTCCTATTAAAATTATTTCTTCTGCAGAGCTCAACAATACTAAATGATGATTGGCTAATATTAGTTTTGACTGGGAAAATAAGACTCAAAGCTTGTTCTCCAGGTTGGTCCAGTTTAGGTTTTCATGGAAAATAGCTTTGCTGATTTTTCGCTAATATTTTTCTTATCTTAATAAATCCCACTTAACCTTTTTGTAGAGAGTAAGAAAACCAGGTGAGAACAATTATGTGGCTGTGAGGTAAATTAGTTCTCTTGTAACTTGTATTCATCTCAGTTATAGACTGTGTCTGTATATTCATTTTTAAAATTGAGGTGAAGTTTGCATGTGTATTCTTAAGTATGTCTGAATGGCTTAAGTGAGTTGCTTGAGTTTTTAGTGGATATCTGATTTTGGTTCTTTTCAGTTTTCTAGTGAAAATTTAATTTTTAATCCTTTTTAGAGTTGAAAGAGACCTTCTCAACCCCTCTGTTTTACAAATGAATAAATTAAGAGCAGAGATGCCAAGATACCTGGTCAGAGTCTCACGACTAGCTGATGGCAGAGCCTGATGTAAGAATATTGGCCTTCTGCTTACTGCTGTACCTTGTTAAGGCTTATCATTGCTATATAAACATTGCTTTTAAATTTTAAGACTGAAGTTTCTTTGTAAGAGTCAGTAGGGATTTAAATGTTCTTACTAATGATTACTCAGATACTCTGCATTAATACGTTTATCTGTATCTAATCCATTAGATCCCATTAACAACCTGAAATAGTTCTTGCGAATGCCCATTAAAAAACTGCGTAAATTAATGATGTTATTATTTACCCAACAACAAAAAAGTTAGGCATTGCCCTATTTACGTATGGTCACAAGTGGAAACCTATCTTGAGTGAGGAGATAGGACTGAGGAATTAATGGGTAGGCTTGAGGGGTCAGATAACACTGAAAGCAAGACTCAGGAAGGTTTAGAAATGGATTGGCCTTGTTCCTCTGTAACATACCTGTATTTGAATGTTAGCACAGGTTACATGTGTTACCTGTACATGAAGAGTATATCCTCCACCTGTAACCCAAATTGCTAAGCCAAAGTCAGAGCATATATGGGTAGAGAAGAAAAGAATATGAATGAAACCAGTTTACTAAGTATACATGAGTGTCCCCTGTCTTTTTTTTTTTTAATAGTAAAACAATAATGATGATAATAACAACAACTCATGTTTGTTGAGTGCTCTAGTGTGCCAGGCATTTTACATTTAATCCTTACCTTCTAAGGTAGGTTTTGTTATCCCCATTATAAGAAGATACGGAGTCTGAGATTAAGTAGATTGCCGAAGGTCATGTAGCTAGGGAGTGGTTGAACCAGAATTCAGGCACAGGTATGACACAGATATTTCAGACACTGAATTCTTAACTTGGTATTTTGCTGTCAGGCAATATAATAGGTAAGCCTTAGTTCCTGCCTTAGAGGAGTTCTTAATTTGGTTGGTCTCCTAATCACAGTATATACTGTGATTATGTTATAGAGGAATGACCAATTGATTTTGCCCTAGAGCGCAAAGACATTTATCTTGGAAGGATCTACAGAGGTGGTGTTTGAACTGGGTACTAGAGATTGAGTATGATTTTAACACATAGTGAAGAGGGGAAAGGGCACCTGGGGAAGTCTAGGCAGTTAGAGCAATAGAGAGCAGAGGCAAAGATAAGTGGAAGTATCCAAACATAGTTAATGCAATCTGGTTTAGTTAGGTCTGTTGAAGAGCTAGTAAGGTGAAGTTGAGAAGGTGAGTTGGGAGGGATGAAAGGGTGAAGGGCCTGTAATACCATTCTAAGAAGTTTAAACGTTTTCCTGGTGTGAAGCATGAAGGATTTTAAATAAGAGATTGGGAGAGGGGTTAGTTTAAAGTGAGGTGTGTAATCTAGATCTTGGAGGATACTTTGGAGAGTGCAAGACCAAAGATAGGGAAACCAAAGAGCATAGCCAAAGATAATGAAGGCTTGAATTAATACCTTATTTAATCAATTTTAATATGTGGTTTTTTTCACATTTTAACATCGGAAATCAGGGTATGTCAGGGTATGTCTTATAATTAATGCTATGCCATAGTTTAATTGGCAGACATTTTCCCATTCTTAGAAGCACATAAAATAATGGTGTATGTTATTATTAGTGGCATTCTAGATTTGATGAAATACAATAGTAATAACATAACATTCACTGAATGCCTACTATTTGTCAGGCAGAGTAGTAGATAGTTGTCAGTGTCCATCATCTAGCACAGTGTGTCTGTCACATTTAGCAACTCACATATTTGTTGAATGAATTATCTCGTGATCCTTACAACAGGCCTGTTGACATAGGTGTTTAGCCCATTTTATGTGAAAATAGAGTCTCATATTTAAGTAATTGTTCAAAGTCAAACAGCTAGTTAATGGTAGAGTTAAGATAATGAACCTAGGTCTGCCTTACTCCAAATTCCATTTTTTTATCACTATGGATGCTCTGTGGTTTTACTGAGATAGGAAGAGGGTTCAAGAAGAAGAGTGGATTTGAAATTTGGTAGAAATATTAGGACTTTCACTGATGGAGTTCAAGTAAAAGGTGCATTTGAGGCCACTGTGTTGCTTGGGAACACCATTTGACTGGCTGCCAAGAAGCCTCTTAGAATGTCTTTACCGTGGTGAATTCAATGCGGCTCAGGTTCTCATCAGAATTTGGTCTTTTCCATAACTCTGGTTTGATGGGGCTTGGGCAATAGTATATAACTGATTGATTGAATGATATTAAGCTCACGTGGGAGTGATGTATAAACATGTGGGTGCCAAATTACTAATTTACAATGAGAAATATACCTAACATTCACATTCCAGGCTAAAATACGTTTTTCCTGTCACCAAGCTGTGAAAGGAGATACATAATAACTAGAAGGTGACTGGCTGTTTATATACTATAATTAGAAAGAGAGAGTTAATGGTACATTTATTTAATGCTGTTGGGCCAGTGTCCCACAGTGTTTAAATGGGTCAGGTCCTCGGTTGGGGTTGTCTTCTTCCTGGATTATGCTTGTATGTGCTGCCATTGTTTTGAGACTTTCCTTTTCCTATACTTTCAACGCTGACCTCTCCCTCTTCTGATTTACTTATTTATTTATTTTTTTTAAAGATAACGTCAATACTACTGATACGGGTCTGTGACTATTTTTTTAACTTTGTATCTATCTTCTGATCTATTGTATGTGAAGTTTAGAGTTTAGTTAGATTCCAACAGACTAATTTGAATTTTGGTCTCATTGCTTGTTAGATATAAGACCTCTCTGAGCCTTAGAATCTATCTGTAAAACAGTGGAAATAAATTTCTCAGTAATTGTGATGTTGAGATATTATGTATGTAAAACACCTGGCCTATATGTTGTAGGCCAGTGGTTCGCAACCTTTTTGGCACCAGGGACTGGTTTTGTGGAAGACAGTTTTTCCACATACGAACGGGAGAGGGAATGGTTTTGGGATGATTCAAGCATGTTACATTTATTGTGTACTTTATTTTTATTATATTTACATTGTAGTATATAATAATTATACAGCTCAACATAATGTAGAATCAGTGGAAGGCAGAGCTTGTTTTCCTGCAACTGGATGGTCCTGTCTGGGACTGAGGGGAGACAGTGACACACAAAGTGTGTTGCTTATGTTCAGTCTACTCCGTAATCTGGTTTTGGTTGCTGTCACTGCAGAAAACCTGCTTCACAAAGATAGGAAGTTGGAAATGGAAGCAGGCTTTTCAGTGCTTTTGTGACAATCTCAGGATATTCTGCCTTGACTTGAATCCAGAATGTATGGAAATTTGAAGTTGTCTCATACAGACTTTTAAGTCCACCATCATTTATGATCTCAAGCAGTTGCTCTTCTAGCACGGACAAAGCTGATTCACCTGGTTTATTCGCAAATAGGTTGCGGATCCATTCTTTCCCAGTTTGGGGGTCTTTTGTGGTTGGGAGGTAGTGCTTAAACTGTTTTGAAAGCTGAGATAGGTGATCATGCACCAGCTGGGAGAAAGAAGGCCCTGGCTGAGTCTCTTTCAGAATCTCTGCTATGTTTGAAACATGTCAGAAATCTCAGTGTTCACTCGTCGCCCCCTTAATTCCAGTTTGGCTTTGAAGGCAGCTACTTCATCTGCAGACTTGAACACAGTTGTCCATCTCTCCCGAAGTGACAGATTGAGTTTGTTGAGCAGGTTGAATGTGTCACACAAGTTTTGCAACCCATTCTGTGTCACAGAAATGTGCTGTTAGTGGTGACTGGTTTTCTGAAATCTCTGGAGCAGCTCTTGTAACTAAGAAACTCTGGCCAGTGATCTACCTTTAGAAAGCCCTCTCGCTGAGAGAAGATGTGTGTGCTCTGCATCCATCTCCTCACAGAGCTGTGCAAACAGATATGAGATAAGGGCATGTACTTTAATGTTAATAATTTTAGTCACATCTTGCAAAATATTGTTCAGGCGACATTTTTCAGCGAGCCAGCATTTCTCTATGGATGACACGGCGCATAGACTCGACATTCAGAAGTGACCTCTTTGACCTGAGTAGTGAAACCAGAAAGCCGTCCAGTCATGGCAGCTGCTCTGTCCATGCATATACCAATACAAAATGGCCAATTCAGTTTTCCTGATATGTAATCATTAAAAAACTTGAATAGTTCTGCAGCTGTGGTGTTGGTTGGCAACAAAAGTGCACATACCATATCCTTATGCATATCCTCCTGAAAACATGTAACACAAAAACAGGCATTGTTGCCTTATTGTCAGCATTGGTAGACTTGTCAACCTGGATTCCATACCACGGTTCCCGTTAATGCTAACAATTGTGCCTCACTATCCTCTGCTATTTAAGCCATTTGTCTAGTTACAGTGCAAGCCAAAAGAGGAACACGTGCCACCTTTTGAACTGCAGCCTCTCCTTAAAGGTCATGACAAATGTCCTCAGCAGCAGACACGATCAACTCTTCACCAATAGTAAAGGGCTTCTTAGCTTTATCAGTGCGGTTAGCCACTAAGAATGATGCTGTCAGTGCAGACACATTTGATGAAGTGGTGATGTTCAATAACTGCTTCTGTTCTTCATGTTCGTTTTTTTTTTTTTTTTCTTTCGAAAAAGACTTGTCTTTTAATGCAGGGTGCTTGGTCCCATGTGATGAAGCAGTTTTGAAGGTTGCATGGCTTTCTTGGATAGCTGGTCGCCACATATACAAAGCTGGCTTGGAGAATGTGAATCACCTGTTGCAATGGACCCATTATTTAAGTAGGAGCCTTGGTATTTTCTTTTAAATGCAGCTTTCTTTTTGTTAACAGTCTTAGAATCGTCTGCTGTCTCATCATTGGGTGTTTTCCCCTTTTCAAAGAAGCTCTCTGCTCACATTTGTTTTTTACTCATTTTGGCTAGGGTTAGCTTGTGGGCTTACCAAAACTATGACTGAGACAAGTGCACAGTGCAGGAAAGAGGTGTGGATGGAAGTAGTAAATAAAATAATGGGTGGGCCATGTGCGGACTGAAGTAAGTGTCGGATTCTGACTTAAAGCCTGCCACCAGATGCAGCTGTACAATTGATGTACGTCAATCCCCTTCCTGCTATAAAGCCTGCCACAAGATGCAGCTTAATTGTCACTTACCACTCACTGGTAGGGTTTTGATATGAGTCTGTAAGCAATTGGTTTATTATGGTCTCTGTGCAGTCAAACCTCCCTACTAATGTTAATCTGTATTTGCAACTGCTTCACAGCACTAGCATCACTGCCTCAGCTCCACCTCAGATCATCAGACATTAGATTCTGATAAGGAGCAGCAACCTAGATCCCTCGCATGCGCAGTTCACAATAGGGTTCACCCTCCTATAAGACTCTAATGGTGCTGCTGATCTGCAGAGCTCTGGCCGTAATTTGAGCAATGGGGAGCCGCTGTAAATATGGATGAAACTTTGCTTGCTCACTTGCCCACTGCTCACCTCCTGCTGTACACTACTGTAGATTTTATGTAAACACTGTACAGTTAGGCTACACGAAATTCATAAAAATTGTGCTTTAACATTATGATGGCTACAACAGCTGCGACTTTACTAAGGCAGTAGGAATTTTTCAGTTCCATTATAATCTTATGGGACCACTGTTGTATATGTGGTCTGTTGTTGACCAAAACATCATTATGCTATGCATGACTATATTTTATTATCAAACTAGGCCAGGCGCTTAACTACTGTAGGTTTTGTCATTGTCATTTTTCTTCGTTGCGTTCTAAGGGAAGCAGCCTTGGTGACTGTCTGAGTAGGTAAGCTTTAGAATATAGCACTAGCCAGGCTGGGCCCCGCGGCTCACACCTGTAATTTCAGCATTTTGGGAGGCTAAGGTGGGCGGATCACCTGAGACTGGGAGTTTGAGACCAGCCTGGCCCAACGTGGTGAAACCCCATCTCTACTAAAAATACAAAATGAGCCAGATATGATGGTGCATGTTTGCAATCCCAGCTACTCCAGAGGCTGAGGCACGAGAATCGTTTGAACCCAGGAAGTGGAGGTTGCAGTGAGCCGAGATTGCGCCACTGCGCTCTAGCCTGGGTGACAGAGTGAGACACTTATCAAAAAAAAAAAAAAAAAAAAAAAAAAAAAGGAGAAAGAAAAAGTAGCCAGTAGATCTTTCTGCAATGTGGGTGTTCTATATCTGCATTGTCCAGTATGTGGCCACTAGTCAGATGTGGTTGTTTAGCATTTGAAATTTGGTTAGATAGACCAAGGACCTGAATGTTTAATTTTAGTTTATTAAAATTAAAAAATTTTGCTTTTGATGGCAACATGTTGGTAGTGGCTATTGCTCAGCTCTAAAACTTTCACTAAGTCATGGCAAAAAGGACAAATTATTCTAATTCAGTTTCCCTTCATTGTTGTATGTATGTATTTGTGTGTGTATCTCTCATTTTGGGATTTTCCGAGAATTTGTAGCAGCAGAGGTTAAGGTTCTAGGTCTGTCTCTGCCATTAAGTGGCAGTGCCTGTTTAGCTGCACTAGATGAGAGTCTCTCATTTCTGAAATGTAGGATAGTGTTTTTCAAAGATTGGTTCACTGCCCATGTGCATCAGAATTACCTGGGCTGCTTCTAAAAATACAGAAATGCAAATATGTGGACCCCACTAAATATCTATAGAAAGTAGAGTTTCTGGGGGTTCAAACCTGAGAAATCTGATTTTTTGTTTTGAAATGAAGTCTCACTCTATTGCCTCGGCTGGAGTGCAGTGGCACAATCTCGGCTCACTGCAACTTCCACCTCTTGGGTTCAAGCGATTCTCCTGCCTCAGCCTCCTGAGTAGCTGGGATTACAGGTGCACACCACCACACTCAGCTCATTTTTTGTATTTTCGGTAGAGATGGGGTTTCAGCATGTTGGCCAGGCTGGTCTCAGACTCCTGACTTCAGATGATCCACCCGGCTCAGCCTCTCAAAGTACTGGGATTACAGGTGTAAGCCATTGCGCCCAGCCAGAAATCTGATTTTTAAAATTGTTTTCTATAAATTCCTGAGATGATCCTGATTGCTATACTGATTACATCTGTTCCTTTCATCTCTGATAATTTTTGACATCTCTAATAATAATCTTTTAGCTATTTGTTATTTGGTTTTTATATGTATTTTTTGCAGTTAGCATCTTTTGGGGGGACTTACACACTGGGTTCCTGAAAATTACATTGTATTTCTCACAATTTTCGGATGTTTGTGGGAGGAGTATAAATCCTTGTTTGTGAAACTAATCCCCAAGAGAATTTTCTAGTGCAAACTAATAGCCATTTAGTATTTTGATTAAAGAATTAAAGATGCAGGCCAGGCGTGGTGGCTCACACCTGTAATCCCAGCACTTTGGGAGGCCAAGGCGGGCGGATCACGAGGTCAGGTGATCAAGACTATCCTGCCTAAGACAGTGAAACCCTGTCTCTACTAAAAATACAAAAAAAAATTTATCTGGGCGTGGTGGCGGCTACTTGGGAGGCTAAGGCAGGAGAATGGCATGAACCCGGAGGTGGAGCTTGCAGTGAGTGGAGATCGTGCCACTGCACTCCAGCCTGGGTGACAGAGTGAGACTCCGTCTCAAAAAAAAAAAGAAAAGAAAAAAGATGCGTAACTAAATATTAAGTGCTTAACTTTAGAGGTCACTCTTGAATGATATATGCAAATACTCTGTGTTGTGGACAGTCTGTAATTCATGTGTCATTGTTTAAATAATGGATATTTGAAACACACAGCCAATATCCTAGTTTTCCTGCAGTTAGACTTTTTAAGTAAACATATTCCTAGTTGTGGGTGTTATGGAGTTAGATAAAGGAAGCGGGCTAGAGATCCTACTATTTAGTATGTAGACATATTTTCAATCTGTGTTTCTCACCTTTGCCTTCTGCTGAGTCTGGAGTGATACCCCTGAGTCCTTCCTCCATCCTTTAATTGACTGCAGGCTCCTAGATATAGTGTAGTGAGGATGGAGGTGGTGGAGGTGGGAGCTGAGTGGACCTGTTAACTGCTTCTTCAGCCAGTCCTCCTATATTTAGCCCTGTCCCCTTAACTCTACCTTCTCAAGTACCTGATACTTCCACTTCCTTAACGTTTCTGGTGTCTAGGGGCTAGAATGGCTTGCTTCCTGTTGATATCTCTTTTTGAAGGTGTTTCAAGTTTCCCATTTTGTGTGCTGTCAGTTTACTACTCTCTCTGCTTTCTGTCTTCTAAAAATTTATTAAAACCTCTTATCTGCTGCTGTCACCTTCCCCATTCTTTTTATTCTTAGAGTTTTATACTTAAAAAAATTCCTAGATTGTCATTTTAGTAGGGTTTTGGGACAGAAAGAATTATCTAAATGTATATAGTCAGTCTGTCATTTTTTGCTGGAATGTCTACTGCCCTCCCCTAAACTTTTTTTTCTTTCTTAGAGACAGAGGTTTTGCTTTGTTGCCCAGGCTGGAGTGCAGTGGCACAATCATAGCTTACTGCAGTCTTCAATTCCTGGGCTCTAGGGATCCTCCCTCCTCAGCTTCCTGAGTAGCTGGGACTATAGGTGCACAGCACTATGCCTGGCTCCCCACACACTTTTTGATTAAACAGAGTTATTTGATCACCTGTATCAGTACTGTCACTAGCTAAATTTCTCAAATGAAAAGTACACATTTGTTGTCTCAATGCCCTTTACCTCTTAAAACCTAGAAAAAAGCCAAAAACAATTTATGTTGAGAATTCACTATGAGCTCTTTTTGTCATTTCCAAAGGCCTATCCTTAATCTTCATTTTCATTATTATCTCTAGTAACAAGAGTGAGGAAGGTAAGACAGAATCTTTAGGAATGAGAAGGGGTTCTTTAAGGATGTATGAGATCTATTCATATTTGAAGGCAGTAGAGAAAGTAGCTGAATTTAAATTTGTTGCAATTCAGGTTTCTTTCATTTATTATCTGTGAGACCTTTAAACAGTGATTTTCTCTCTCTGAATCTTAGTTTTCTTGTGTATAAAATGGAGGTAATGTTTACTTTGCAAAGTTGCGGTAATTAGATATAATATTTGAAAGTGCTGCAAGGGCCTGGCCTGTAGAATATACTTTCTGATAAATTGTAACTGTTAATTTCTGTTATCATTAAAAATAAGCCATAGAAATAACTTTTTTAAAATCAACAGATATTTATTTTAAAGTATTAGTACTCAGTCTTTTTTGCATAACAGGACCCCTTTTCGATGTCATAAAGTTTCTTGGAAACTGAATGATGGTAGCTGGACATTTGGAATCCATTTCTTTTTTTTTTTTTTTGAGACGGAGTTTCGCTCTTGCCACCCAGGCCTGATCTCGGCTCACTGCAACCTGTGCCTCCCGGGTTCAAGCAGTTCTCCTGCCTCAGCCTCATGAGTAGCTGGGATTACAGGCGCCTGCCACCACACCCGGCTAATTTTTGTATTTTTAGTAGAGGCGGGCTTTCACCATTTTGGCCAGGCTGGTCTCAAACTCTTGACCTCAGGTCATCTGCCCACCTCAGCCTCCCGAAGTGCTGGGATTACAGGCATGAGCCACGCACCTGGCCTGGAATCCATTTCTTAAACAGCATTGTGATAAGATGAATGACTGTATTTCATGGATACTAAGAGGCACATTGCCCTGTTCCACATTTGAACGTCTTTAACATTGGGATGCATCTTATGGATGTCACAGTTGAATTGGTAATGTTTTTCTTTCTTAATGGTACATAAAGTAATGGTGACTCTTAAGTCATTAATGGTATTTTAGATTTGATAAAATGCAGTAGTATTTTATTAGTACAACTATCTTCTTATGTTTTAAAATACAATAGTGTATTTGTAGTTTATTAGCCTGCAGATAATGCCTAGTTTATTAAGGGCTTACAGTGTTTAAATTGGAGCCCAGAAGTGATCTGGGACCCATGGATTAGAAACTATGTTTATAACCATATAGGAAATAACATTGTAGAACCTTTTGGTTCTACAAATGAGAAAGGACTTTGCATTTTGATGTTTCATTAAACTGGAAATGCTGTAAACTAATTCAATAAAAATAACAATAGCTGACACTTAAATTAACTGATGTGCTGATTTTAGACATTTAGATCTTGCAATACAAAGCCTGTGCAGTTTACAAACATATTTTGAACTGTACTAGATCCTGTGGCCTATAAAAGTGGAAGTGACAGGCCGGGCGCGGTGGCTCACGCCTGTAATTTCAGCACTTTGTGAGGCTGAGGCACGCGGATCACATGAAGTCTGGAGTTTGAGACCAGCCTGGTCAACATGGTGAAACCCTGTCTCTACTAAAAATACAAAAATTAGCTGGGCGTGGTGGCGGGCGCCTGTAATCCCAACTACTTGGGAGGCTGAGGCAGGAGAATTGCTTTAACCTGGGAGATGGAGGTTGCAGTAGCCGAGATGGTGCCATTGCATTCCAGCCTAGGAGATAGAGCAAGACTCCGTCTCAAAAAAAAAAAGGTTGAAATGACAGTGCTCTCTGCCCTCAGAGAATTTACAGCTATTACTACAATCATGTAAGAATGAGCTATATAGATTTAATTTTTGGAAGAGAGCATTTTGTTAATCATCAGCTTTATTATATCATCAGAATAGGATTGGTAGAAAAAGAAGATGATGACTTAGTCTTCTGTCTGATCTGCTCCAGCCTCCAGCCCAGGAGTGTGTCTGTGTGACTTTCCAAGAGCATTTAGTGGAAGTTAAATTACAGTGTCGGTAGCTTTGACATATGGGAACATTATTTTATTATGGTTAAATAAATCACTTATTTGAAATTGTAATAGTTTTCCTTTCCATACTTTTTATAAGAAATAAAGATTTTAGCTACTTTGATCAAGACAAACCAAAGATGTCGCATATGATGTAATAACGTGTAAATTTTGTGGTATAAAGTATTTTTCAAATCTAGCCTGATGTATTAATTATCTGTTACTGGATAGCAGATTACCTCAAAACTTAGTAGCTTAAAACAATAATAAACATTTATTGTCTCACACAGTTTCTGTGTAGCATGAGTTTTGGAGCTGCTTACCTGGGTAATTCTGGCTCAGGGTATTTTGTGAGATTGCAGTCAAGATGTTATCTGGGGCTGCAGTCATCTCAAGGCTTGACTGGTCTGGAAGATCCAATTCTAGGCTGACTCACTCAAATGGTTTGCAATTTGTGCTGGCTTTTCAAAAGGCCTCAGTTCTTCACCACTTGAACCTCTGCTTAGGACTGCTTGAATTTTTTCATGGCTAGCTTACCCCAGAGTGGGTGAACTAAGAGAGAACTAGATGAACACCACAGTATCTTTTATGACCTAGCCTTAGAAGTCGTACTCTGTTATTTGCACAATATTCTGATTGTACAGATACAAGGCTAACCTGTACAGGGTTAGCTTTACCTGTACAGGGCTAACCTGTATAATCAGTAGAATATTGTAGAGGTAAAAATCATTGGGAGGTGGAAGGTGGTGTTATTTCAGAGGCTAGGGTCCACCAGATATACAAATCTAATGTTATAGAAAAGTCTTGGAAATAAAAGGGGAAATATTGGAAAACTGAGAGGCCCAAAGTAAGAGGTAAATTTTAAAAAGTAAGATGGCACTTCATATTGGTGGGCTATTTTGTTGTCTTTCTCAAAGAAGCATGGATTATAGAATGAGCAATACTTGGCAGTTATTGGGCAAGGTACAGTAGTCCCCCCCTTATCCACGGGATACTTTCCAAGACCCCCAGTGGATGCCTAAAACCATGGATAATACTGAACTCCATATTAATACTATGATTGTTTCTATACCTACATACCTATGATAAAGTTTAATAAATTAGGCACAATAAGAGATTAACAACAATTAATAATAAAATAGAACAATTAAAATAATATGCCAGAATCACCACTCTTGTACTTTGAGGCCATTACTGAGTAAAGTAATGGTTACTTGAATATAAGCACTGCAAAAAAATACTGTGGCAGTTGATCTGGTAACTGAATTAACTACTAAGTGACTAATGGGTGGGTATCCTGTATAGTGTGGATATACTACATGCTACTCAGAATGGTGTGAAATCTAAAACATATGAATTACTTGCTTCTGGAATTTTCCACTTACGTTTTTGGACTTCGGTTGACCATGGGTAACAAACTGAGGAAAGCGAAACCTCGGGTAAGGGGGGACTACTGTACTTTAATAACCTCTCTGAATCTCATTTCTTCAGTGGTAAAATGAGAATCATTTACCTTAGAGAATTGTAAGTTTCTGTTAAAGTGGTGTGTTTCAAATATTCAGAACATTATCTGAGAGTAGGCATTCAATAAATGTTAACTATTACAGTTTTAATATTGATAAGTATTTGTGGCCATCGTAGTCTCAGCTCTCATGTGTAGTCAGCGTAATATAACCTAGCTTCTGCCCCATCACTCTACTAAAACTACTTTCTTGCAAGTTGCTAGAGAGCAATAATCCTCAGATCTAATCACCTCTTCTCATCTTCTTTGATTCTAAGCAACTTTTAATAGTTTTTAATATCTATTCCTTCTTGAAATGCTTGTCCCTGAAGGTTTTTAAAAAATTGTGGTAAAGTATATAAACATAAAATGTATCATCTTCATCATTTTTAAGTACAGTTCAGTGGCATTAAATACTTTCACATTGTTGTGCAACCATCTTTACCATCCATCTCAATTGTTTTCATCTTATAAAACCTAAACTCTTTCCTCTTAAACAACAACTCCCTATTTATTACTCCCTCTGGTTCCTGGCAACCACCATTCTACTTTCTGTCTTGATGATTTTGACTAAGTACCTCATGTAAGTAGAATCATACAATATTTGTCCTTTTGTGATGTGATTACATCACTTAGTATAATGTCCCCAAGGTGCATCCATGTTGTGCATAATGTAGAATTTCCTTCCTTTTTGAGGCTATTATTCTACTATATGGATATATAATATTTTGCTTATCCAGTCATCTATTGAAAGATGCTTGGGTTGCCTTCATGAGTTTAGCTATTGTGAATGCTAAAATATGAAGGCAAAATACCTCTCTGTGTTCAAAGAGCTATTTCTTTTTTTTTGAGACGGAGTCTTGCTCTGTCGCCCAGGCTGGAGTGCAGTGGCCGGATCTCAGCTCACTGCAAGCTCTGCCTCCCGGGTTTATGCCATTCTCCTGCCTCAGCCTCCCGAGTAGCTGGGACTACAGGCGCCCGCCACCTCGCCCAGCTAGTTTTTTGTATTTTTTAGTAGAGACGGGGTTTCACCGTGTTAGCCAGGATGGTCTCGATCTCCTGACCTCGTGATCCGCCCGTCTCAGCCTCCCAAAGTGCTGGGATTACAGGCTTGAGCCACCGCGCCCGGCTTCAAAGAGCTATTTCAACACAGGTGTACAAATATCTGTCTGAGATCCTGGTTTCAGTACTTTTGGGTGTATACTCAGAAGTATAATTGCTGGATCTTATAAAAAATGAAAATCTATAGTTTTGACTTTTTGAGGAACCACCATAGTGTTTTCCACAGTAGTTGTACCATTTTACATTTCCACCAACAGTGCACAATTTCTCCACATTTTTGCCAACACTTACTTCCTATTCTTTTTTTAAGTAGTAGCCATCCTGTCAAATGAATATGGTATCTCACTGTAGTTTTGATATGCACTTCCCTAATGATTAGTAATGTTGAGGCTCTTTTTATGTGGTTAGTTTGGTTATTTCTTTATCTTCATTGGAGAAATAATCTGTTCAAGTCTTTTGTCCATTTTTGAATTGGATTGTTTTTTATTGTTGAGTTTTAGGAGTTCTCTGTCTGTTCTGGATATGAACCCCTTATCAGATATATGATTTGTAACTATTTTCTCCCATTCAGTGGGTTGCTTTTCAATTCTGTTGATAGTCTCTCTCTCTCTCTTTCTTTTTTTTTTGAGACGGGGTCTCATTCTGTCACCCAGGCTGAAGTGTAGTGGTGCGATCTTGGCTCACTGCAACCTCTGCTTCCTGGGCTTAAGCAGTCCTCCCACCTCAGCCTCCTGAGTAGCTGGGACTATAGTCATGCACCTCCATACCTGGCTAAGATAGTGTCTTTTGAGGTACAATTTTTAAAAGTTTTCATGAAGTCCAATTTGTCCATTTTTGTTGTTGTTGCCTATGCCTTTGGTGTCTTATGCTAGATCCAGTGGTGTTAAACTTTTGTCCTGTGCTTTCTTTTAAGAATTTTATAGCTTTAAGTCTTACATTTAGGTCTTTTATCCTTTTTGAGTTAATTTTTAAAAAAATTTGCACAATTTTTATTATCCTTGATTACTGAGGACCGTCTTTTTTTAATTTCTAATTTTTGTGGATGCATAGTAGGTGTATATATTTATGGAGTATATAGCTTATTTTGATATGGGCATACACTGTATAATATTTGTCAGGGTAAATGAGGTATACCTCACTTCAAACATTTATTCTTTCTCTTACAAATAATCTAATTATCCTCTCTTAGTTATTTTAAAATGTACAATGAAATTATTATTGACTATAGTCAACCTGTTGCATTATCAAATACTAGATCTGATTCAGTTTTTTTTTTTTTTTTAAAGAGGGAGTCTCGCTCTGTCGCCCGGGCTGGAGTGCAGTGGCCGGATCTCAGCTCACTGCAAGCTCCGCCTCCCGGGTTTACGCCATTCTCCTGCCTCAGCCTCCCGAGTAGCTGGGACTACAGGCGCCCGCCACCTCGCCCGGCTAGATTTTTGTATTTTTTAGTAGAGACGGGGTTTCACCGTGTTAGCCAGGATGGTCTCGATCTCCTGACCTCGTGATCCGCCCGTCTCGGCCTCCCAAAGTGCTGGGATTACAGGTTTGAGCCACCGCGCCTGGCCATGATTCAGTTTTTATAACTGTTTTTTGATACCCATTAACTATCTGCCCCCCACTACCCTCCTGAGCCTCTAGTAATTATCCTTCTACTCTCTATCTTCATTAGTTCAATGGTTAATTTTTAGCTTCCACAAATAAGTGAGAAGATGCAAAGTTTGTCTTTCTGTGCCTGGCCTCTTTGACTTAACATAATGACTTCTAGTTCCATCCATGTTGTTACAGGTGCCAAGTCATTCTTTTTAATGGCTTAATAGTATTACATTGTGTGTGTGTGTGTGTATGTGTGTGTGTGTATCATATTTTCATTATCCATTCATCTGTTGACAGACACTTGGGTTGCTTCCAAATCTTGGCTATTGTGAACAGTGCTGCAGCTAATGTGGGAGTGCAGATGTCTCTTGAATATACTGATTTTCTTTATTTCAGGTATATACCTAGCAATGGGATTGCTGGATCATATGGTAGTTATATTTTTAGTTTTTGAGGAAGCTCCAAACTGTTCTCCATAGTGAATGTACTAATTTACATTTCCACCAATAGCGTATGAGGGTTCCCTTTTCTCCACATCCTTGCCAGCATTTATTATTGCCTGTCTTTTGGATACAATTCATTTTAAGTGGGGTGAGATGATATCTCATTGTAATTTTGATTTGCATTTCTCTGATGATCAGTGATGTTGAGCACCTTTTCATATGCCTGTTTGCCCTTTGCATGTGTTCTTTTGAGAAATGTCTGTTCAGATCTTTGGTCCATTTCTTAATTGGATTATTAGGTTTTATTTTCCTATAGAGTTGTTATAGGAAATAGTTTTTCCCATTCTGTGGGATATCTCTTCATTTTGTTGATTGCTTCCTTTGCTGTGCAGAAGATTTTTAACTTGATGTAATCCCATTCGTCCATTTTGCTTTGGTTGCCTGTGCTTGTGGGGTATTGAAGAAATCTTAGCGTAGTTCAGTGACCTGGAGACTTTCCTCAGTGTTTTCTTTTAGTAGTTTCATAGCTTGAGGTTTTAGATTTAAGCCTTTAATCCACTTTTATTTGATTTTTGTATATGGTGAGAGTTGGGGTCTAGTTTTGTTCTTCTTGCATGGGTATATCCAGTTTTCCCAGTACCACTTACTGAAGAGATTGTCCTTTCTCCAATGTATCTTCTTGGCACCTTTGTTGAAAATGAGTTCACCGGCCGGGTGCGGTGGCTCAAACCTGTAATCCCAGCACTTTGGGAGGCCGAGACGGGTGGATCACGAGGTCAGGAGATCGAGACCATCCTGGCTAACACGGTGAAACCCCGTCTCTACTAAAAATACAAAAACTAGCCGGGCGAGGTGGCGGGCGCCTGTAGTCCCAGCTACTCGGGAGGCTGAGGCAGGAGAGTGGCGTAAACCCGGGAGGCAGAGCTTGCAGTGAGCTGAGATCAGGCCACTGCACTCCAGTCTGTGCGACAGAGCGAGACTCCGCCTCAAAAAAAAAAAAAAAAAAGAAAAAGAAAATGAGTTCACCGTAGATGTATGGATTTGTTTCTGGATTCCTTATTCTTTTCCATTGTTCTGTGTGTCTGTTTTTATGCTAGTACCATGCTATTTTTGTCACTATAGCTCTGTGGTATAATTTGAAGTCAGGTGATGTGATTCCTCCAGTTTTCTTTTTGCTCAGGATTACTTTGGCTATTCTGGGTCTTTTGTGGTTTCATATAAATTTTAGGATTTTTTTTTTTTCTATTTCTGTGAAGAATGTCATTGGTATTTTGATAGAGATTGCATTGAATCTGTAGATTGTTTTGGGTAATATGGACATTTTAACAATATTGAGTCTTCCAATTCATGAACCTGGAATATCTTTCCATTTTTTGCATGTGTGTCCTCTTTAGTTTCTTTCATCAATGTTTTATAGTTTTCATTGTAGAGATCTATCACTTCTTTGGTTAATTCCTAGGTATTTAATTTTATTTGTAACTACTATAAATGGGATTACTTTCTTGATTTCTTTTTCAGATCATTCGCTATTGACATACAGAAATGCTACTGATTTTGTATGTTGATTTTGTATCCTGCAATTTTACTGAATTTGTTTAGCAGTAAAACAAATTTGGTGGAATGTTTAGGTTTTTCCAATTATAAGATCATATCATCTGCAAACAAGAATAGTTTGACTTCTTTCTTTCCAGCTTGGATGCCCTTTATTTCTTTCTCTTGTCTGATTGCTCTAGCTAGCACTTCTAGTACTATGTTGAACAACAATGGTGAAAGTGGGCATCCTTGTCTTGTTTCAGATCTTAGAGGAAAGGCTTTCAGTTTTTCCCCATTCAGTATGATACTAGCTGTAAGTCTGTTGCGTATGGCTTTTAATTGTGTTGAGGTATGTTTCTTGTATACGGAGGTTTTTGAGGGTTTTTATTGTGAGAGGATGTTGAATTTTATCAAATGCTTATTCGGCATCAACCAAAGTGATTATATGGTTTTTATCCTTTACTCCGTTGGTATGATGTATCACATTGATTTGTGTATGTTGAACCGTCCTTGCATCCCTGGGATAAATCTCACTTGGTCATGATGAATGATCTTTTAAATGTGTTGTTGAGTATTTTGTTGAAGATTTTTACATCAATGTTCATTAAGGATATTGACCTGTAGTCAGTCCGCCTGCCTGCCTCCTTCCTTCCTTCCTTCCTTCCTTCCTTCCTTCCTTCCTTCCTTCC